>NC_068981.1:142164003-142165846 GCF_001194135.2 Octopus bimaculoides | reverse complement strand
TATATATACCCACAAACGATCACACAATGATTAATTATTTAAAACCATTTTGAAGCTTTCTATTATTTGGGGCAATAATAAAATAATGCAACATTTCTTGAATGCCAAGAAAATAAATAATGAATGAATAATTAAATAAAATCTAGAAGACAAAATATAAAAATTAATTGTAATTTAAATATTTTAATTAAAATATTTGAAAAACGAATAAATATAAATTAACTTGCAGAACGGTATCATACAAAGTTAAGCGTATATGTCTGTATGTGTGTGTATGTCTGTAGGTGTATGTCAGTTTGTATAGAGAGAGAGAGGGCGGGGGAGAACGAAATGTCCTCCAAAATTCTGTTTCCCAAACGTTCTCGTGGACAACGGAAAAGCAAATTTACCAAAAATTATGTTGCCTATAGTGTTCTTGCCGTACAGTAGAGTTTGACGAAGCAATCAATGAAATATCATACGCTTCTTTTCTGCGTTTATTCATTGTATTATGTCTGCCACAGCATATAATTTTTTTTGTTGTTGATTTTTTTTACCGTTCTCCACATACAAAAACCAACATACAGTCAAATAGTCAAAGTGTTCCTTGCAGAAATCAAATATGATAAGGACATCCTAACACACACACACACGCACACACACACATATATTTGTACGCACACACAATGTCTCCTATACACAATATCTCCTGTGCACCCGTACATAAATGTGATCCAACGATGATGCCTCACCACTGCTGCTCGACATTCTAACCATAATAGCCAGGAATAAATTATACTATATTTTCATTTACTGGTAAGTGATGATAGTTTATTGTCTTTGTATGACCTTGAGAGAAATTTTGTTAAAGATCTAAACTTGTACCACACTCATCCTACCTTCTGGATTTTACATTGTAATTCACTCCACTGGACACATTGGAGAGAACTAACGGAACGTTGACAAATACATTTTTTTAAACAAAAGAATATTCATTCGTACACAAAATAATATAAAATAAAGACAAATTCATTATGGAACTTGTTTCCACTTGAACTTCCGGTTCTGCCTAACGAATTATGTCGCTAGTGATGTTTTTCCTATCCAAATGTACTAGTTTAACGCTGTTGACGCCCTGATGTTTTGGGCGCTAGTCCTTCATCAGAAAAAAGATCAAACAGAAAAATAAAAGAAAGAAAATGAATGTGAAAGCAAAAGGTGGCTGTAACACACACACACACACACACACACACACACACAAACACACGTTAAGGTGTTTTCCAGCGGATATGAAATGCAACATTATATGAAATTGCAACATTTACAAAAACTTGAAAGTAGGTGTTGTTGGTTTATGGCCAAGATCTTATATCTCCGTTCTATTGTTGTTTTGTATTGTTTCTGTACATCAGAAAGAAACCAAAGATATGCCAGGGAAATAAATACCTAAATGATTGAATCGATTCCTGCATATACCTGTGTCTTATACAGTCAGCTGTGATATTTGAAATCGGTATTGTATTGATATATATATATATATATATATACTTAAGACAATTATATTTCACCAAACTGTATTATGTGCCTGAACACAATAAAAAAAACTTCACGGACTTAAACGTTCGTGACCAACGTAAAAAAAAAGTACCATATCGTGTTAGGTCTTTGTAAGCATTTGTTTTATTGTAGCTTACTATTGCTTTGGTCTTGCCGATTCAAACTCAAAATCAATATAAATTTGACCATGACATCTATACATAAATACATACATACAAACATACATTCATACACACACACATGCACACACACACATACACACACACACACACACACACACACACACACACACACACACACACACACA
>NC_068981.1:142156835-142163888 GCF_001194135.2 Octopus bimaculoides | reverse complement strand
TATATATATATATATATATATATCAGACACACTTTTCTAAACCTACATTATCCAATGAAACATTTCCGAGAAAAGATGGCTGCTGTTTCTAGTGAAGAGCATCTGTTTCCTATTTCACGCTCCTACTAGCTTTCTAGCTCCTAGTAGCTTTCTCATTTGCTCGATTTCTTATCTATGATTTTGTTTACGTCAATGTACGTGTGTATCTGTGTTTATAAGACAACTTATGTATGTTTATGTAACAAGGTCAGTATATGTATAAATAAGATACATGCACATTATTGTTTACTTTATTTATTACTGAATTTCTAATTAAGAAATTATAAAATATGGAAACCTGCAATTGGTAATTAGACTAATGAAAAACATATGAGTGAATCTTATGACTTCAACATAAGTCTCCCATGAATTGAAAAGCATAACTTCCAATATTCCATTCAATATTTCATACAATCATTGGTACAGTTTTCAAACAAAGAGCAAAAAGAACAGAAAATAGAAAGTGAAGATTTAAATTTCATATTTATTGAAGTATCATTTCTTTTGCCATGTAACTTCTATTGTATAATATTCACCATATTCTTTATGGATGATGTAACATAAGGTACAGCTTATGTAAACAGATAGATGCATATATATGTTTGTGTGCATGATTCTCTGTAAGAGTATTTACGTGTGTATGTATGTTTGTGGGTGTATATGTGTGTAGTTTTACAATATATAATAATCTGTGGTTGTGTGGTTCGGGGTTCAGCCCCACTACGTGGCACTTTGTGTGGGTGTTTACTGCTATAATCTAGGGCTTCTTAAAGACTTGTGATTGAATTTGGTTAACGGAAACTGAAAGAAGCTTGTCACGCATATATATGCTCCCATATTGCCACTGCATGACAACCGGTGATGGTTGTTTACGTCCCGTAGTTAGCGGTTCGGCAGAAGAGGTTGATCGAAGAAGTGTTAGGCTCTAAAAAATTAAGTACTGGGGTCGATCTATCCGATTAAAATTCTTCAATGTGGTGCTGCAGCATGGCTGCAGTAGAATGAGTGAAATAAGAAAAAAATATAGCAGAAAAGAATCTATCGAAGACAGCGGCCGCCGAAATTTTGAAGTCACTGTAAACATTTACCTTATCACAATTAAACGTGATAAACTACTTAAAAGCTTTGAGAGACCTGTCAACAAATGGTGGACTATATATAAAGAGTAAAGACTCCCATCGGAGAATGACCATGGGATTGCACCTAGAAAGTTCTCCTCCGAGGCACAAGTCCGAGCAAGGTTGTTTATGAAAGACCGGCAGTGGCCCCTGCATACCAGCCTCCCCTCTCCATGCCACTGATGTTGTCTAAGGGAAAGGCAAATGCCGATACCGTTTCTACAGATGAGTGAACTGGGACAACGTGAAATAAAGTGTCCTGCTCAAGAACACAGCTCGATCGGGAATCGAACTCACTACTTCATGATTGTGAGCCCGACGTTCAAAAAATTGAGCCATGCACCTTCACACGCACACGCGCGCGTTTGTGTGCGTATGTGTGTGTGTGTGTGTGTGTGTGTGTGTGTGGGTGGGTGTGCGTGCACATGGAAGTGTATATATGCCTGTGTGCAGTTGATATCTACGTTATATATCTCTCATTCTTTTTTCCCCAAACTTCAAAACTTCAATAAACAAAAGAAATAAAAATTATGAAACTGCCGTCGGAAAATAAAGATTAATTCTATGTTTACCACTGTTAATCCAGTGAGCAATATGTTTGTATCGATCAATTTGTTTGTCTTCTTAGCTATAAAAGAATTGTATAAATGATACTTCTACATCACGATGACTCACGCCATACATCAATGAAAATATATGTCAAATGAAGATGTCTAGCAATAGATATTGAAATATATTTTTGAAACAAAAGCCATTTCTTAATTTTTGATATCTTCAAACTAAATAAAAGAGTTGCTGTTATTACTACTGTTGTTGGCAATGTTGTTTAGCTCTAGGTCAAAACGTGAACAATCAGACGTATTTCAGTTATTATTTTCTTCTAAGTTTTTATTGCCCATGGTGAACAATAGCATCGTTGGCTACTGTTTACAGCAGACAATCATCACAGATTCCCCGCATTTCCAACGGCAAAAATGAAAATAAAGAACTCATTTTTTTCCAAATGCAACGCTGTTTTTGGTTTTCCTGCTGATGTGTTTTCCATGTAGATTATAACCATGTTAGAGAAGTCACTTTTTCTTTTAAAGTATATATATATATTGGAATATATAATTCCTTGTAACATTCCCTGTTTGAGATGATGGGTTCTGTTATGTCTCAACCTACTGCTATCTAGCACCTTCGGATGATCTCTACTCAACTGCTACACAACTACTACTCGACTACTACTCAACTGCTGGACGATTTCGCTGTTATTTCAAGCATGCCCATTACCTATGCATGCGCCCTTTTATAATTTACGTATTTGTTTATTTTTTTTAAATTCTTCTCTGCAAAAATTACAGTAATTGTAAATGTGAGATGGTTATTGAAATGTTAATATAGCGTTCATTAAGAATGAAACATGTGGCCAAGATTATCCATAAACCACTATAAATATTTACCAATTCTCTCTCTCTCCCTCACTTCCTCCCCCCTCTGTGTCTCTCACTGCTTGTTTATAAAATAACTAATGGTGATATAGGATGATGATTGTCCTCGTGTTTGTCGTGTTGGTTAGAAAGATTAGTGGTAATGATGATGCTGGTGTTGTTGCTGATGTTGGTCCAAGTGGAGATGTAAGAAATGTTGGTTACGACAGTGGAGATTTTATCGTTTGTGTTTGAAGTTTTACTAGGTGTAATGCTATATTGTTGCATTGATATTATTAATATTTTTATTTTATTAATGATCATTGTAGCGATGACTAATTTCCCTGTTCAGTCGTTGCTAACATAAACACAATAAAGTACATTGTGACACTTATTTGGTAGTGAATTAAGTTATTTGTGAATTAGATCCCATGACAAAATCATGCAGAGATTCGGTGAGAATACACGATAAACCGATGTATTATCCGGAAAACGCTTTGTTTTTGCTGCACAATTCATTGCATTGTTGAATAACTACCGAATATTTTGTCCTCATTGATTTGAGGACAGTTTAATGATTAATTGTTGCCTTCTCAGGGGGCATTGGTATGATTTCAGTTAAGTATTGTAGTCTAGCATACCTGCTAGACTGCTTTCAACGCATAACGGTACTTATTTTCAGCAATGAAAAGCGTTGTGTCGAGAACTATGTATCTTCTGTGCTAAGAACTCATTTCAAAGCTTATAACGGTGTACGATATCTTGAATAAACAATCATATCGTCGTTTACACTGTCAATTTTGACACCACAGTACTTGTAATTTGCTGGATAATGTCAAACTGCAGGAAAATCGATGAGCGCTGATGTTGTTTATAGTATGTGCCCGAATATTCCAATAGCGAATATTGTCAGATATAAAAACCATTATATTATTTAACTTCATTTTATTTCTTTCATATAAGTTAGAAGAAAGACAGTGCCCGTGACCTTTGCATGCATTTGTTCACAAGTGATGGATACTTTATTCAAGTAGTTCTATTTCGACTGGGGAAAAAAATGTTACTAAGCAGAAACAGCAGTCGGTTTTTACATTGATCGATCGGGAAGAATTGAATAATCTATCATATATACATTTTGCTTAATCCTTTATGTCGGTGTATGTGTAACGAAGCATATAAGTGCTTGCTGTGGCGCTGAGATTTGCATAAACAGCATTTATTTATTTTATCCTTCTGCTTTCAGCGAATGAGTTTACTCTCTTCAATCATTCTGATTCGAAATATTGTTTATACTCTAAGAACATTGAAGTAAACGTTGATCGGTTATACTTGACAGAAGCAAGTTATATAATATGCTGTAGTGTAAATAGTTTCATATACTTATTTATTACTAACGTCTAGCTGGTTCGTGATAAATGCTTTCTTCTTTTTTTCTTTATCTTATTTCATTTGATGCCATCACTTTCCCATACAAAGAGTTCACAGTCAGAAATATTTCGAAATTGGTTTAAATACAATCCGTCGACATATTTTATTTTTCTCAACATTCCGATCATATCTCGCCAATGAGAATGTAAATTCAATACAAATACAGTTCTCATACAATAATACAACCATCTTAATTTCATGTTTATCACAGCCCATCATGTTTTCTTGTGCTTTCTCTAAAATTCGCGGTGTGTTTTCCATGATACTTAATGACATTTGGGAGAATTTTCTTCTACGCAAGCCAAATCATAACCAATCATAATTTTCATAGAAATGAATAGACGAAACTAATTTCGTATTTAGCTATTTTCTTTGGCTTTTGCTTCCTAAGGAATGGTTTACATTAAGATCACATTTTGTGTGAACTATCGCAGGAGATTACATCTTTACGCGTAAATACAACATCACAAAAATATTGTCGGAAAATTGATCTTGCAATTCAGTGCTAGAAAATATTAAAGAGAAGATTCAATGATACAAAAATGTAAAACAAAATCACTGAAATTTGCTGTTTATAATGATTGAAATAGCAATCCTACATGTCGACAGAATATAAGAGCTGTTGCTTAAGTAAACGCAACTCTCCCATCAACTCGCCTGGTGTTCCCACCATTGGAGTTATTCGTCCGTTTAATAAGTGCTATTTATGTTAGGTTAAGACAACAAATACTGGAACTAAAGAACACAGATGAGTAAGTTGTGTCTAGTCCATGTCTCCAGCAAAGCCAACCACTAATGAAAAACATATAGATAGAAGCATTATCACTTCTTCCATGTATATCTGTACTTAAAAGAAAACAAATGTGAACCCTACGCGAGCAATTATCTGCTATATAATATGATACCTCCAACAGTCATATATTGATGCTATATTAATCCCGATCTGTACTCCATTAAAACATGCCTCACAGTTATTTAGGTGTTAGCCATTCATAAACGTGTGTGTGAGTGAATGTCTACGCATAGTTACCAACGCTGAAACTGCATTAGCAATACCCAAGTCCCTTGTGTTTTCTTTTAATGTTATATACATATAATGCATAAAAATGAAAATATAGCCTGCTTTGAAAATGAATAGATAAATATATAACGTGATATACATTTGACGATTGATAAGATGAATGTATGTCATATTTTATAACGTGTTTGTTGTGGAAGTAGAAACAATGGAATTTTGCTTACTAGACATATTTCGATATTTTAATGAATATATTCGCAATGATTCTGTTTTAGAACCGCAAAACTCGAAGCAGATGAAGCTATAAGTAATGCCGTACAAATACTGAGTTAAAAAAAACCCTTAGATACAAGAAGTCGAAGACCCCTCATGGGACGTCAAAAATACATTTCTGTATACGATACGCTTGTATTTAGATAATTACAACGACAAACTCAGTAACAATTCGACTGCTAAGAAATATACATAAATATGCGTATGTGTAAACATACAGTTACGTGTCATAGGTACACGCTTTACTCTCATGAACATTGTATAACGTTATAAAATTTGAAAATTCATTGCCATTTAGGATCCCTAATGATCTCGAGATTAATCATTTATATATTCTTCATTTTCCGTCATAAAATATACCAACAGGAATTTGTATTGATACACGTACAAACACAACACTCACGCATGCATTAGTTTAACTGCGCCGTGAAATATTGAAGAAAATTTCTATATAAAAAAAAAAGCAGATACACGTAGTTAACAAGTGTACCAAAACAAAATATTTATCAAATAGCTTCTACACAGATGCTTCAACACATTGCCAGGCTAGGTTTTTATCAAAGTTCATTTACCGAAATCAGTATATTTCACCAATAATCAATGTACTTTACAATATTAATATTATTATATGTATGTATATATGTATGTTCAGCGAAACATACGTTATAATGTAGATATTTTATGCACCATATATTCGCTGCATATATTTCCTGCTGCATGCAAAAAGGGGTTACTGTATAACATGTATTCAAACAGACAAACATAGCATATATTTCGACCGTCGATGCATCACACTGAATGTAATTTAGACATTCCTTCACTAAGTTCAGTTTCTAAACACGCATGCTGGGTCGTTTCTTCAATATATTTTCAAGCTTAATTAACACATCTTTCATTCCAGCATGTTTAGAGATCATCATTTCTTTCTATAAAGAACATCATATATCATTACATCTAATATATACATTTGAATACATTACGGAAATTGTAACTGGGCGAAAAGATCATAAACGTTGTGGTGTATTGTCGCCATTAAAAGGAGTTGAAGAAGTGGCCTTGTTCGCTGCTTCTACATTTAAAAATATATGATGAACAATTATATAAATACTAAGAGAACCAGAAAATAAATATATAATACCAAGGTAGGTACAATTTACAACGATGCGCACGTATATGTATATTCAATGACGAACTGATGCCTATTCATAATGATGTTCACATATACATATACACATATGTGTTCACATGCGCTGACGCTTCATTCAAATCAAAAATTCATATTTGAAGATTAAGAATTGAACAACACCAAATAGCAAATTCATTTCATTAATTTCTCCCCGATAAAATTACACATATTCAATTATTTCTCTTAATTTAAAATAACAAGCAATCTTATTTTCATCTTTCTCTCTTTCACTGCATTATATATATAATACTACACTATACATGTACTCACGTACATATACATTTACAATCACACATAAAAGCATAGATACATGTAATTAATTATGTCTAAACGAAAGTGTGTATGGTATGTGTGTGTGACAGTACTGTCAGATTTTTTTGCTATGATTAATAATATTAAGTTCTTTTAATCATACTGTTTGAAATAAGTGATGTAGTCGACAAAAAGCAAAACCTTCAAAAATAAAGCTACTTCAAAAGGAACTACGCATTTAGAGGCCGATGTGAGGATAATAAAAAGATATCAGAAAGTCTTCTGTCTATCTATCTATCTATCTATCTATCTATCTATCTATCTATC
>NC_068981.1:142148007-142156735 GCF_001194135.2 Octopus bimaculoides | reverse complement strand
TGCCTTTCATCCTTTCGGGGTCGACTAAATAAGTACCAGTTACGCACTGGTGTCGAAGAAATCATCTTAATCCTTTTATCTGTCCTTGTTTGTTCCCTCTATATTGGTCCTTGTGGGCAATAAACAAATCTATCTATCTATCTATCTATCTCTCTCTGTTCATGAAAATTCCCGGTTTCAGAGTAAATGCATGAAGATGAACACACATAAATTTAAGTAGAGTTGTGCCAGAGGCGAAAATCAATCGACTCGTATATGTGAAGCAAGATATTTTAGCTCAGGTATTACCCTAAAATACACACGCGCGTGTGAGCGATCTTAACATGATTCATTGCTTACTTGCACAATTTTTGTTTCTTTGTTTTTTTCATTTTATTAAGAGTAAAATTTTTCGTTTCACGCTTCATGGATCGATGAATTCGTGTGTGAAATCCCTATTTTCTTCATAATTTTTTTTAGAAAATAAGTAGTTAGGCCAATAATAGTACACGTACAGTCAAAATTTTTGAGTCAGAAAATGGAGGTGTAGCATGTGTTGATTAATTTGGATAGAAGGTACCATAAGCTAGTGTCTTCTCCCTTAACATTGGGTAGATTTAAAAGAAATTAAGATGACATCATCGCATGAAAGCTCTTACCTGAATATTTGCATTAGATTACACCAAAATCCCTAAAGATGCTCACGTGTCAAGTAATGCAGTTCGAACGAAACTGACACAAAAGAAAATGGAAACCATTTGATATGTATGCTCATGTGTGTGGTTTTATGACTTCAGTTTCTGTCTCTGAGTTTGATACTGCGGCGTTTGTGTTCTATAATGTAGTGGTGCAATAATTAGAAACCGGTAAAATCAATACCAGACTTCCAAATAAGAAGAAGAACCGATGTTATGTCCTAACATAGCCTCAATTTGATTACTGAAATAAAAATGGGTAAAAGAGTAATTATCACTTGTTGTTGGTTTTCCCCGCTAATAAAACTTCGTACACTCAGGACAACACACTCAAATGTAATGATTTCTAATATATACACAAAGCCCCACGTTTTGAGGAAGTGTAAAGTCAATGACATTACTCTAGTACGTGATTGGTACGTACTTTTATGGATCCCAGATGTACGTAATCTGCAAGACACCTGAACAGGATTTAGATTTAGAGCGTAAAAACAAATAACTGAGATACCACAATGTAGTTTAGCTATAGATGAAATTTTCAACTTTTGCTATGTAAAGGTATATTTTATACATTTTACATACGTACAGTGCATTTTTCTTACTTTTACTTAATGCTTGAAATGTTTTGTTGCATAACGTTCATACGCGAATATTTGCACATTTAAATATATATGTCTATGTGTGTGCTAAGGTAAGAAAGAATATAACGAGAAAAACAAAGTGGAAACAAAGTGTGAGTATTAGTTTCAAAATGGACGAGAGAAAATAAACTAGAAAGTATGCGACGTTTTGATTTTAATCTCTTCATCAGAAAGTTAAAGTTTGGTAGACTATATCGAGTAATGAATGTTGAAAATTAGTTCCGATAGACCGACTGAAAGTAAAGCAAATTGAAAGGGTTTCATGTATTCCGAGGAAACATGGAAATCACATTGAGTCAATGTACATGAGTATGTATAAGCGTATGTATGCATTCCCGTGTGCTATTAAGACGTGTGTGAGTGTAGCACTTTCAGCGCTTGTGAATATATTGTGAACCTAGAATGAATGGACTATTATTATTGTTTATAAATGTTTTGTTACGAAGCGTACGGATGTGTGTATCTGTGTGTGCATTAATTCTATTATAAAGATTATTGCGTAAAAGTATCATAGGGGAACGGGTGAATGTATGCTTCGTAATTTTCGTTATGTATGTTACAGTATTGTCTATAATTTGCATGTTGCTAAAAAGTTATATGCATGAATGCGAGGGTGTATGCTGTGTCTCAACGTGCTTGTTGTGTGCGTGTGTGCACGCGCTGATCATTGGCTTAAAAGCAGTGTTTGCAGTGATGAATCTGTGAATGTGTATGTAGTGCTATCAATTTTGGAATATGTACAAATGGGAGTTCTTAGTTCTTTTCCTGAATTTTGAAGGGTGAGTTTTACGGTAGTTGTGTGTGTGTATGTGTGTCATTATTGTTAGTGTGTGGGTATATGCTTATGTTACAGTGTTATTGGAAACATTGCATTTTCTCGTAAATATCAAAGTGCAAGTAGTTTGTGTGATTAATTGCGTGTGTCGAAAATATCTCAATACAGATAGTTACCCAATGATAAATTCAAGAAAAATTTATATTAACTTCGCTTCAAAATCGGTATTGGTGTTTTACATGTGAGCAATGCGTATATCTTGTCCAGTTTTATGACTGAGAAATCTCAGCTCTAAATATAACCAATCATCACCCGAGGAAACGGAAGCGGAAATGTATAGTAGCGACTCGATCAAATTCAGCTGCGAATAAATATAATCTTTCATTCTATGTCGCTGTATGTGTGCGTGTATGTTCATCTGCAAAAGTATGCTTGACAGTGTTGAGAGATAGAGAAGACGAGAGATCGAGTAAGAGAATGAGTTTGTGTGATATTCATGCTCATGTTTAAGTCATTAACGATTTTAGTGAAATAAAATTTCAGCCACCACAAACAGAAAACAGGTAAGAATAGTCACCGTTCTATTTCTTAATCTGATTACGTATTTATCTACACCAATGTGTATATTATTCATGCATTACATTTTGTACACGACAACACATTAAATCTTGTTCATTAATTTACCATATATTGTTGTATTAAAACTCATTAACGATAAGAAGAATATTCTTAAACCTTGGTATGCCTGTTTCAGTTTGTACATAACAGCACATGCTACTGCATGCCTGAACACGGTCAATTTCCTCTTTAATATATTACAAGATATACGTCGGACTCCTGCATTTAGGAGACCATGTGTTCATTTTTGTGGTTTTGTTTTCTTTTGTTATATTTATAGTTATATTCTATCTATGTTAAACATTAAAAAAAGAAAGGATTAGAGACATAAAAGAACTGTATAAAAGGCACGGATACAAACAACATAGGACGAGAACCCATGTGCACACATAAACACACATACGGTAACTTCACTAACGGCCGCAACGATATCAACAACACGACTAACAACGACAACAGCAAACACAGACGCATGCGCATATAACGATACACATCAGAGAAAAACAGAATATCATAAGCATAGCAAGAGCACACACGAAAACGGAAAGTGACACTGAAGAGGTCGCAGATGTGTGACAAAAGATTTCCGGACAGTGGACATGAGTTAGAATAAGAACAGTAATAAATGAGTGAAGAACGCATAAATAGTGCTTATGTTTATTTGGCAAAGAAAAAAAAATGACTGTCCTAAAATACAACAATATATATATATATATACATATATATACATAAGGTATGATCAATAAGTATCCGGACATAGTAATGAAGCTAAAGAACGTAGCGTGAAACCGCTTGGCACAGATAGACCTTGACATCTGCTGTGCATGTGCCCTAAGTGTTAACGTTCTAGCTCACGTGCATTGTTTACAGCAGTGCTTCGAAGTAACATCTGTAAAGTGTGATCGTCGCATCGAGCAAGTCAAAGATGGTTGTCATGGCGATACATGCTCAGATGCCTACGCAAAGTTGGAGAAAGTGTATGAAGAGGAGTGTGTGAGCTACACACAAGTGGTTCAGACATTTCCAAGATGGCGGGAAAAATCTCGATAGTGACGAACGTCCTGGCAGAACTGAGAAAAAACATCGCATATGTACGTGCAGCTATGAGAGAAAATCGTCGAATCACCATCCGTGAGTTATCAGAGGATGTGCAGATTAGATCGGGTTCAGTTCAGTCCGTTATCACTGAAGATTTGATATGTGTATGAGACGCGTGTCTGCCACGTTTGTGCCAAAACTGCTTTCAAACTGACCAAAAAGACACTCAGGTTTCACTTGCACAAAATTTCTTTCATTGTGCCGAGAATGATGAAAACCTTTTTGAAAACTCTGCACAGGCCTCTAAGCAGGTATTGCCAAGCTTTTGAGCTCTGCTCAACTTTCTCTGTCATTGTCAATGTGATGGACACACGCCACATACGTCACTTCCAAGCACGGCTGTAAGCAGGGGAAGTGAGCTAGAACGTTAAAACCTAGTGTACATGCATAGCAGAAGTCAAGGTCAATCTCTGCTTTAGCCTCATTAGTATAGCAGCAGGCTGGATACTTATTGATCACGCCAAATAAAAAGAAGGCTAAGAAATCATTTAACACTTTGTTTGTTTTCTTACTATTTGGATTATAATTTACTCTTTATCAAACCCCAGAGAACGGTGTTACCGTCGCGAAACCATGATTTTCTAAACTTGAAGGATTCCTCAGGCAGATAAGTGAAATTTGGAAAGTGTCACGTAAGCCCGAATTGGACACAAAACTGCTTAAAATGCAACTTAAAAACAGAAGGATAAACGAAACCGGCAGAAAAATGCTGGTGGTGAATTAGGGACCTTTGCATTATGAAAATATGCACCACTTATGAGAGGACAAATGAAACGCGCCTTACGTAAATGAAACCAGTCTTCACATGTTTGTTATCCTAAAATTTGGAAGAGAAATTCCTATAAATATGTGTTTCTTTCGAAAGCAGGTTATATAATTTCCAATGGAACCTCAAGCACAGAAATTATCCACGGGCGATAACCTCTTATCAGTCTTAACGTATAGTGTACGTAACAAAGGGAGTTAATGCAACGCTAGACTGCGGGGACACTCAAACACACATATATATCATTCTACGGAGACATGCAACTAATCCTACACAGTAAATGAGATCTGTTAGTGGCGCTTGATGTGCAATTTGTAAATAAGCAGCTGGTTTTAAAATTCTCCTCGTACAACATCAACGTACAGCATCAAGCAGTTTGACTGAATACTGGTTAATAAGAAGGCTATCAACTATCAAGATAAAATAATCATGCATGCATGCAAGTATATGCGCATGTGTAAATACATGCATTACCTATTTGTGTCTGGACATTAGCATACATACTAGACTGTATGTATGTATGTATGTATGTATGCATGTATGTATGTATGTATGTATGCATGCAAGTATGTATGTTTATTACATCCACATCACCTAATGGAAAAACAATCTATTTCGCTCTGTGGTATGTGTAAATACTGGAAAAAATTAAGAGAACTGGATGAAGGGAGAGACGAACATCTTGAGAAACCCAGCTAAATAATTAGAAATTAAGGAGGGAGATAAGGATATGAGGTGAAAAGCATGGATAGAGAGACAGATAAAGAAGAGAGAGAGTTAAGGGATCTAAGGTTTAAGAGACTGATAGAGGAGAGAGACAAAGTAAGAAATACAATTAAAGATTCAAGAAATATGAAAGAAAAAGTAAATCAAAGAAATGTAGGAGTGGCAGAGAAAGACAGAGAAAGGAGAGCTAAAGTTTCTAAATATGAAGGGAGAGAAGGGGAGCAGAAAGTAAGAGAATGAGTAAGCGAAATATCTATTGAGAGAGGGAGAGGTAGACAGGCAGACAAATAATACAAAGTATTCTACAAATATGGACGGAAAGAGAGAGGGGGGATGACAAACAAACAAACAGGAGAGTATGGAGATAATAAAAAGATCTTCAAAATTCTCCAAAACCTCTTCTCAGTCAAGTTCATTTGATTCCGTAAAGAATGAACGGGACGGGGGTGATGATGGTATGTAATAAAGATATAACAGCTTCGCAGTGAGTTTAAAGGCAGACAAAATGATGAGAACAATTCGTGTGTTGTGCGGATATATATCACACACGTGTGATTGTATGTAGAGGGGTAGCCATGTTAAAGGCGCGACCTCTTATGTATGTGTTTTGTACTGCCTTATTAGATTAGTATATGTTCCATCTGGTTATTTGTTTCATTCACAGTTTGTTGCTGTTAGCACGTGTAAAACACTCCGAGACGAAATGAGGGAGAGAAAGAGAGAGTTGTGACAAGCTGACATATTCTTTTACTTAGGTACGTACTGATTTATTGAGCAAGCATACGCGCTATACATTGGTAGGTAGATATCTGGGGTGAAGACAAAGATAGAGTGGTAAAGCAGAAGGTGTAAAAAATATACAAAAGAGAAAGAAGAATAGCGAAAAAGAAAGACAGAGAAAGAAAGGTAGATAGAAATGTGAGGCGTGTGAGATGGGGGTATTGAGGGGAATAGAAGAGGGAGACAAGAATGATTTGTAAGAAATGAGCGAAAGCACAGAGAAAATGCGTTTTGCTCGGGTAAAGAAGACCACCAGCTTAGAAAATTGATTCGAATAGTGTGTGTATAAATATAAATGGGTGTGCGTGTGTGTGTGTACGTGCGTGAGTACATGTGTGTGTATGTGCGTACGTGTGGATGTTCAGTATATTTATGACAAATATTTTAACTAACTTTTACATGTATGCACGACAAAATATGAAAACACATTAACTTAATCATAGATAGTTACACGCAAATACACACACACACACACACACACACACACACACAAATACAGTGGTATGTATGCACTCGTGCGTGCATCAATTCAAACGTACTGCCAAAATATCGTGTCTAATACATTTAAAACATTAAATGGTTTTGAGCCTGTTTCAACGATGAGCATTCCTGTTGCCACATCAACAGTAAGAACCCCACCACCACCACACACATTGTATGCTAGCACAAAAAGTTGATTATTCTGCCAACGATTTTATTATTAATATAATTTCAGGTACACGTGTTTGCGTAATAAGTGACATTGAAATTATGAAACATACAGTGTATGTGGGTGGGATTTGAACTCAGATCCTAATACTACAAAATGTGGTCTCTGAAGTTCAATGAATCCTGCATTTCTACCCGTCATATACACATACCTTCCTACAAGAAAACACACACACACACACACACATAATAATATATTTTGTGTGTGTGTGTGTGTGTGTGTGTGTGTGTATGTGTGTGTGTGTGTGTGTACTTATTACATCTATCCATCTTTTGCAGAACGGTTTCCAAGCGGTGAAATGGCACGATTGTGCAAACACACACACACACACACACACACACACACACACACATACACACTCACACACACACACACAAACACACACACACATTCACACACACACACACACACAATTATCCGTTCAGTTTGTGTCTACCAAATTCGTTCATAAAGCATTGGCCTCCTACCTGGAGCAATAGAAGTAACTCGCCCAAAGTGTTATGCTGTCAGACTAAATCAAATCTTTAGCAGCTGCAGAGCGTTCGTCGTAGCCACACGGACAGAAACACAAGATAAATGCAATTTCGTAAATTCAGTATTTCAGATAAATTCCTTGGGAAACATACTGTTAATCTTCAGTTAGTTGCTTCAAGAATGTTGATTGCTTCAGAATGGTTTCACCTACACATTATAGAATATCTCTCAAGATATGCTATAGACAAACAAACAAACAAAAAAAAAAGTAAAGAAAAAAACAATAGAAAACTATTACAAAGCAAATATAGAGCTTAAAAGTTGCATAGCATATCTGATCTTCCTTCAATAGGTGTGCATCCGTACCAAGATTTCAGCAAATCTGTAGCCCACAACTTGGAACAAATATATACAGATAGGTTATATGCGCGCATACACACTTATTTCTCAAAGTTACGTATACACATACAAATCTGTACATATACGCACACGAATAATCCAAGCAATCATACAACCTAAAACTTGCATGTATATATGTATATATATATTATATACTTAAACGTCCAGGCGCACACATAGTCGTGCGTATGTAAGTGTGTGTATATATATATATATACAGATACAGATACGTATGCACGTACATACATATATACCCGCACGGAATACATTCATTCCTACATACCTATGTACCACAATTTATACGTATGGCACATTTTCTGAGAATGAATGAAAAATTGGTCGATCAATGTTGACATGAAGTTCGCTGACTTCGAAAGAAGAAATGTGTCTGGCTCTACTGGTCATGAAGTAGAAATAATGAGACTGAGAATGGCATATGGAGACAGAATTTATACACACTCACATTATATACATATGTGTGTGCGTGTGCGCGCGTATGTTTGTGTGTGTGTGTGCAATGAAATAGTGAGTGAGACAGAGAGTGGAGGAAAGAGAGTGAAGGAGATACATTTATTTTTGTTTCCTGGCCATTACTAGCCAAATAAATCTTTTCTTTTGGGTAGTTTGTAATTGATTAAATACGTCATACATACAAGTCTAGCAGATGGTTATATTCTATTTGTATTTGCGGACATGTATGTGAACCTGATATATGAGTTTCTGAGTGTATAATATGTGTGTGTTTATGTGTGCATTAAAATACAAATATATATATCTATATATTAGAATACGAATATACCTATACATATATTAGAATATATACATGCATGTATTAAAACACAAATATATACACATATATATATACATATATATATATATATATATGTACGTTATATATTATATATATTGTTACGCATACGAATAACACATGCAATCATACAACTTAAAACTTGCATAAATATATATATCTATATACACTCAAACGTCCAGGCGCACACATAATCGTGCGTATATGTGTGTGTGTATATATATATATATATATATATATATATATATATATATATATAT
>NC_068981.1:142146960-142147661 GCF_001194135.2 Octopus bimaculoides | reverse complement strand
TATATATATATATATATAACATCTGTTGATTATTATGAAATCATTGCATCCTTCCTTCATGGTCTCTACACATTTAATCACAATAACCTTCCATTCGTACGTGAAAGTGGTACTCTTAGTTAGGTAATACACTACTTCGCTATATCTATGCATGTTTGAGACCAGTATGGTAGTTAATAGAATACACGTACACTTCAAGTGTAAACGGCCATACTCTTCCTCGCTGCGTAATCGACGAAAAGTTGGTTAATATATTCCAGATAGAAGACTCAGACGTACGCACAACAACCATGAATACAAACTTACACATGATACAAATTTGATGAGAGAAATGGATGAAGACAGAGCGGGGCTGGTAGCAAAGAGAAGAGAGACAGAATTAAAGAGAGGAAGAAAGAATGAAAGGAAGGAAGGAAACCTAAATACAGAAAATTACTCAATTTTCACTAGTATCATACATAAAATATATTCATGGAAAATGACAGATTTCGTATTGAAAATTGCAGATGTAATTTCTATGCATACACATGTTAATACAAGTATATATACTTATAGGTACACATACACTTCTACATATACACATATTATGGGATGGATGTTGATTTACAGCCCTTGTTACAATGTGAGACATGCTAGGTTTTAGATCAAATAAAGCACACATGCATACATATACTTACGTATGTATATATATATATATATAT
>NC_068981.1:142140359-142146683 GCF_001194135.2 Octopus bimaculoides | reverse complement strand
TATATATATATACATACATACACACACATACATACATATGTATGTATGTATGTATGTATGTATGTATTCTTTACTCAGTCACCGGAAATAAGACTCATACACTACTCCTAGTCATATGTGTGGGTGTTTGTATGCGTGTTATGTATATATCTACTATGCTTAAACATTTGGCATTTGTATCGAAAATACATTTTGTGCACAGAAATTGGAGGCAGAACTCAATAAAAGAGATAAGAATCAGATTAAATACATAAAATTGTACATGAAAACTGCTAAAACGAAGAGACACTTAATAATAAAGACAAGCCACAAATTGAAAAAATTACATACGTAATATATTTTATCTCCAGATTTAGAGTATATTATGTATTTCTATATTTCAATATGTGGCTTGATTTTATCGTCAAATATCTTTCCATATTAGTCGTCCTTGCTGCGTGTAGCAGTTTGTGGATGAATTCGAGTTTGGATATGCATGTTTGTATGCATGTGCGTGTGTGCAATTGTAAGAAATTATATGTGTGTGAGGGAGAGAGAGAGAGAGAGAGAGAGTGAGAGAGAGAGAGAGAGAGAGAGAGATGTAAATATCGTAAAGTTCAGAAGACCAAGGAAACTATTATAGATATTCAGTGAGTTGAGTTGATAAGGCGCTACGAATAAAACAATCTACAGTTTCGATATGTATTCGAAAAAAGTAGGGGAGAGAACTGGTGAGGAGAACATTTATAGAATTTTCTCACCTCAGTAAAAGAGGAAAAAATTGCCTCTGAACTATTAATCAACGCACAGAGAGAAACTTGCGTAAGATAATGTAAGTGGTTTGTGAGTTCTACAAATGAGAGGGAAGTAAATTTTGTTAGGGGTTGCTAGAGAGTTTGCAATGTTTGCAAGATACATTTCAGGTAAAATAGAAGAGTCGCAGTTGGAAAGCTCGATTGTGGGGAACGATAACTGGCACCCACAAGGAAAGTAAAAGTTAGACAAAAATGACAGGCATTCGACGCAGACGACAGGAGATAGGGAGAGAATGTCAGAGATGATGTTTGAGATCAGTAAGGATTGGTCGAGAATGCAAAGAATTAGTTGGTATAAAAGAGTGGTTAGAATAACAGCATAAAATATCTTGACTCATGTCCAGTAATGTATAACGTTTTGTGGTGAGAGAGGGGGAGTGAAGCAGAAGTAGTGTATGGTAAACAGAAGTGTATACACGCTTAATAACCACGTAGTTATATGTGCTGTGTATTTTCAGCTTAGCGTTCTGTCTTCTAATTTGTAACTTTCTAAAAGGTTGAATTTAACTTATGATTTACATTTGTCTAGAGTAATACTGCGCTGATGATTCCCACAAAGTATGAAATAGTGCTTCGTTTCGTTTAGTATAAAAGAAAAGAAAAACAAATTTGAAACGTGTTTAATTCGAGAGTTAAATACACAAAAGCTTCAAATTTGGTTAGAAAGAAATTCTTTCTCATTTGACGGCATATTTCCAGCAAGGAGTAAACTATATGAGTAAACCTTGATGAAGCTATAAGGCGTTATTCAGGCACGCAGCAATGAGTCTACAATATCTTATAGCAGAAACAGCAGTTAGCTAATGAAGTTCATAAAATAATTATTTATTTCTTTGTCATCGCTCTTTCTTATTACCGCTATCTCTCCACACACACACACACACACACACACACACACACACAAACTCACACACACACACACACACACGGGATAGATTGTTGGAGTTGAGGGTAAAGTGTTGCTTTTTGTGTTTTCAGATCTCATTCGAGCCAATGAGTTGGAGACCACCAGAATAAGTAAGAGAGATGAACGAAAGCATTAATGGGTGCAGCTCCATATCTGGACATTCCAGCAATGCTCCGTGGAATGATGTCATCCAAGCATTAAGGTCAATAGTAATAGTCAAGATTTTGAGCATACAAATGAGAGGATAAAATAAGAAGGGCTTTCAAGTCGAGTGTATAAGGATATGCCTTACTGAATATTCCAATCCGATGATGTGTTCCATAGATGTTTGTCCCGTTTGAGAGATGTGAGATACGATTAAAGTTTGGAAACAAAGGGGCGGTTTCGAGATAGAATTTTAGAAAAACCAAGATTGCGAAACAAGGTGTGTTCAAGCAGCTGAATTACAGTATATAAGATGATGTTGGGGAGGGTATTCAGAATCTGGGAGACAAGTGCATGACACAGTGCACGGTAATAGTTGATGGTTGATCGATTAGGCTTGGTGGATGGCAAGCAGCATGTTCAGGCATACCAGCCTGAGAGGAAAAAAATGACGCATTCGTTTCGATTTGGGACGAGTCTTTGGAAGGTGAGGGGCAAAGAAAATCTTAAGGGAATGGCTGATTTTATACAACAGGATGTGAGAAAGTAATTCGAGGTCGGGATTAAAGCTCGTAGATTTGTAACAAACGGAAGGAGGGAGGTAGATGTTGCCGGTACAAACAAAAATAACTAAGAAGTTGGAAATGTTTCAAGCTGGTGGAAGCAAATCCTTGTATGGGTGTTGGAAATTATTAGTGAGATATATAAAAACTCGGTTCTCCTCTAGTGAATAATGTAGCACACACCCCCACACAAACACACACATGTGTGTATATGTATCACACTTTCTTTTTAATTCTGCGAAAAATTATTAATTAAATTTAAGGTATAACTCTTTTTATTAGGTTTATTGATTTAAATGATTGATAAGCGATATAAAGTTATGTAGCTTCATTGATTTTATTTATATATCCAACATGATTTTTAAGGTTTGGCGTAGATGAGAAAACATTTATTATGTTACTTGGATCATGTAAACTATATATACATATATATATATATATATATATATATATATATATATATATATACACTCACTTAAAAATGCACACACACACATATATGCATACGCACACTCACACACGCACACGGAGGAAGAAATAAAATATCACTCAGCACATACTGGGGAAGTTAAATATTCCTATTTCCAGGCTCACATTATTACATTTCTTCAAATGCCATCATTTTTGATGACTTCGACTTACCAATAAGCGCGCATGAAACTTCATGTAATTCGTGACTGCGTTTAATTGTTATTATATGTGGTTGTGCGTTTGTGTGTACGTGCATATATGTGTGTGTTTGTTTCTTAGTGTGTAAATCAGTAAGTAACCAATGTTAACATGTTTTTATTAGAAGCTAAAATTTTACTCATCATTACTCCGAGTTTTTCATCACCTATCTGCGAACATTTATGAAAAATCGATTATAGAATTTGGTTTATAAAGAAACTATTGTTAAATTACCAATGAGGTTAATACACAATTGTGTTGCATATATTAGCACTTTTATTTCGCTCAAATAATTTAGTTTGAGCGAACTAAACACTACTAACGGAGGATGTTAGTAGTGTTTACTTCAAGTATTTAATACGACGAATGTGTCAGGCTCTCTCTCTCTCTCTCTCTCTCTCTCTCTCTCTCTCTGTTTAAACGTCGGATTTTACCGAATAGGTAAGTAGTGTCTCGTGGATTGCAAGAAAAATTAGCAATGTAATTAAATATTATCTTTGGCTGCTGTTACTTTGTACTAAACTGTGTTCACAGTAAAACTACTTGGATTAGTAATAGAATAACAGAACTGATCAATACATTCTAACGTCGCGAATTGGAATAAATTACTTTTAGGATCTTCGTCGATAATTGTATATTTGCACATATGATCGCTAATATCTAATTTGTGCATGTTTTTATCTATATATTACCATATCGTACATATTTGCGATGCCTGCCTATGTCCTCTACGTATAACCCGTACTAGTTTATTCATAACATTATTCTATTTGTCATCAATTGACGACTAGGCAAACTTGGAAATAAATTTAGTTGAGTGGAACTTGGAAAATATTTATAAGTAAACACAACTTTATCAATTGATATAAAGAATGATGTACAAACAAGGAACTAAGTACAATGAAATAAAAGAATCAGATAAGGACAAAACAAATTATAAGATAGTAAAGCAGGGTAAATTTGAAAGGGAATTACAAAATACTCTAAAGAAGAAAAATAAGGCACTGAAGAACGACTAGACAAATGGGAAGCAAGCTAATGAAAAAGCAGTTTTTTTTGTTTTTTTTTTTATCTGTGCTAAAAGCAGACATGGAAGTTCTGATTTTAACTGGAGAGAATAAATAGCTAATCACAAATAATGAATGTACAAGAAATATAATGTAGCAGAAGGTAATTATCGTATGCAGGCTATGCAATTAGTACGGTGAGAAAATTTTTACCTTTTTTTTTATTATTAATTTTTTCGTCACAATTTGTTAATAACGTCATCATTTGCAGTATCCCCACTGGCCAAAAATAAGTTCAGTCCATTTCTGTCAGTGACAAGGGAGCATCGCATAGTGCAAAATATTTCATTATCACAAAAGACTTCGTTGATGTAACACTTATATACATATCGCGTGATGGGCTTTGGAACAGTTTCTGTCAATCATATTCTACTCAAAGTACTCGTTAACATGGATATGTAGTAAAATACGTAAAGTGAACTGATCCACACAATCGTCTGCCTAACCCAAGTGTATTCCAAGTGTATGAACTTACACGGTTGAATCGACTTCAATGTCAACGGGGAAATAAGTTGACACTTCGACGTGATAACAAATAAGAAATAGGTTAAGCATATACCAAGCATAGTATATGCATATGGCAATCACTTAGCAACTGTCATCTGGGAAATTCCTGTCGAGATTGACAAGGAGATCAAGGCGAATTGTCCATATATACTTATTACGGAGGGAACAAATATTTCTGTATTGACAGACCTCACATTTTTCTTCTATTCTTTTCTTTTTACTATTAAATCGCATGGAATATAACGTTATTCGAAGTAAAATAAGCTAACAGCTGGCCAGGGAGGAGAAAAATGTGCTCGTAGAAATTTGAGTAATTCGTACGAAAAACATGAGCAAAAATGTAAAATTTAGGTTTTGTTCCTCAATCCAAAATTATCCTTACTGAATATTTTCTGCGCGGGGCGTTTTAAACTCAATACCAATAAATTAAACTAACATTACTTGCACATGACGGTGAACATATTCAGTATACGATAGTTTCTCAAGGGTGAGTGCGCTCACCACCAGTTTGAGATGATACTATTTCGGAGAGGCGTGGATTACTTCAGAATAGGGTGTGAATAAAAGTGAATAAAGCTTGCAAAGTGTTAACACGTCTTGTATATATAACACTTTGTCCGATCGTGGTGGATCGCTTATACATGTATATCTTTCTTTTGAAGGGAATATGAGGCGTGGGTAAAAAGTAGGCTGAAGAAGTCTGATGAAGAGTCACACTATCCAATATAACCTTCCAATTTTTAAGTCGGAAGAATGAGATTGCAGGAATATAGTACACATATTTCTGGCAGATCGGGTAAATACATAGAGCAGCGTTTCTCAACCGAGGTTCCCCGAAACCCTAGGGTTCCGCAAGAAAGAGTGAGATAAGCTAATGCTAATTTCATGATCGGAATATTGCTATACATACACAACATATTATTGGTTAATGTAATATTGTAATATAGATTTCTAACCTATTATGTTATAAAATATATATATAACAACTATATATCTAATATAATAAATGCGAAAACTAATTTCTATGTGTCACTGTGTCACACTCTCACTATTCATTGACACTCCTACTATTGCTCATGTTGGGGTGTGAGTAATAGTAGGCATAGAGAAGGTGGTAGATTGGTGGTTGTGATGATAATGGAGTGATAGTAATAGTATGAACTGTAGTTGTGATAGAGGCAGTGGCGACGATGGTGGTGGCTGTGATAGCTGAAGTAGTCAGGGACAATGGTGATAGTAAGCGATGTGAAAGACAGTGGTGATGGTGGTAGTAGCGTCAGAAGCCTGTATGCTGTGTGTATGGCATTTGTGGTGGCGACGGTGGTGGTACTGGTTAGAAACAATCAGCAGATAGAGAAAGAAAGAAAGAAAGAAAGAAAGAAAGAAAGAGGTTAGACAGAATATAAAATTGTACTGACCCCTGAATGGGAAGACAAAAAATGCTGTCTATCATGCAGCTTTGCAATAAGTTCCAAGTCGACAAATTATATCATTGTTTTAATGAAAATTGTTCACTGTTTGAAAAATATTGGACAAATTTAATAAAATTTAGTATGTACTCAATGCATGAAGTGTCATTGTTGCGCCCAAGGCCCAATGAAGTGCCCTCCACAGGAGGTAGTTCAAAAGCAGCCCTATTGGGCGGCTTTTAAGCTAGTGTGTGTGTGTGTGTG
>NC_068981.1:142135868-142140224 GCF_001194135.2 Octopus bimaculoides | reverse complement strand
ATATATATATATGTATATATATATATATATGTATATATATATATATATGATGTTTACCACGGGAACTACGATGAAAGAATATGAGAAAGATATGGTATATAATATTTTTTTTTTTTTTTGTACAGGAGTTCCTTGTGACATTTAATTTATTTTAAGGGTTATCAAAGCTAAAAAGGTTGAGAAACGCTGACTTAGAGACTCCTTATTGAATTGTAATATCACTTCATTAACATGCTGATTTCCTGTTCAAACATCCACTTTCACATTCATCTCTGTGTGGTGATATTATGTAGCAGTAACGCTATAATCGATATAAACGGCAATAAATTAGAATCTAAGAAGCTGATATTTCATTTCCACCCTTTACGTCTTCAGTCCAAATCCTTGTTAATTATTTGCTCACGTCTCAAGGGCTCAAAGCAAAACGAGGAATGCATATAATAGTCTAGGACAACTGTTAAAACCACAATGAATTTTCTATGTTTTATGCTGGTGAGCAATACAATGGAAGAAAACTAGAAAGTACAAAACGAACTGCATTATACTACTTAGAGAACGAAGAAGAATTTAACTAATATGTTTCAGCGTATTTCAACTAAATATTTTAAAAGTACAGATTTTCGTCCCTCCAGTGTGTAGAGTTGGATACACGCCAGAAGCAATTTTCTCTTTCATCTTTCTACGCCGAGTCAGCTGTGCTTTTGTGTCCATTCAGTTGACTTGATTCTCGTACTTTGCTGAAGCTTACACTCGGATTATATAGTTTTATGTGAAAAGGATACGTCTGCTGTTATTCTGTTAAGTGAAGTGAAATAGGTTAAATTTCTAGCCTAGAAACACAACAATGTGTCGCCGACAGTATAAATCCCCGTGACCAGAGAAGAGGAAAATAAAGAACTGAAACCTTAAAATATTATCGAAAACAGAAAACTTTGAGATGCTAGTGGAATTCGTTTTTCAAATTTAAAATATCAGATATATAGCGATGTGATACAAGATCCCTTGAGATTGCTGCAGGGATCATCATCTCAGTAGTTAACTAGCAATTATCAGAAGGGGTGGCTGCCACATAGAAATGACGTCAGTTGAGGCTAATGATGACATTCAGGAAATTGTTTTAATGAGAGAAGCAAAATATACATTTCACTGAGAAAGAGATACTAAAGTCCAGAGGGAGAGAGAGAGAGAGGGAGAGAGGGAGAGAGAGAGAGAGAGAGAGAGAGAGAGAGAGAGAGAGAGAGAGAGAGAGAGAGAGAGGCGAGATGAGAGACAAGACGGCTGAAAGAGTGCGGGATACATAGTGATAAATGATGAGCACTATATCTGCAAATGTATTTGCAGCAGCATGATTGAGAACATGCAATTAATAATTCATAGCTTGACAACAGAAGCAACAACAACACCAACTGCAGCAATGAACAAAGCAACAATACTAACAAAAAAGAATCTAGCAACGCGAATATCAAATTCCATTGACGTCATATTCATTATTATTAATATTAATAATATTATTATTTTGTCTTTCAGTTTGATCAAATAATGTACAAGTCAAACAGTGAGGTCGAATTAGTTGACAGTTCACTCCCATCAAATCTGTAACCTTTGCCTTGAAGTACCGGACTGAATGGCTTGTGGTATTCAATTACGTCTCCCTATGTCTTGGGTTCAAATCCTCTCCTTGTCATCCCTGCTTTGTTTTTTTTTTTTTGTTTTTTTTTTTTGCTTACAAATGGTTCGACAAATTAAGTGTCAAATATGTACTGCTGCTGTTGTAATGGATTATCTCTTTTCTCCGAAAACACGTTACTTTTGCCTATGTGAGATGCAAAAATTTTCCCCTCTAACTATAATGGATGCAGGTAAAGAAAACACCGGTCAAGTACAGAGCTGGGGATAATCGGATGATCCCGAAAACCATTAAATTGTTGATAAAGAATGTACCAAGCGGTGTTTCATTACGTCTATTTGAGATCTATGTTTTAGGGCCAACATTGGTTTTAATCATTCCAATATCAGTAAAATAGTGTATCAGTAAAATACTGTGGTTGATTTAATAGACTAACGTCTCCGGTCCCTACTTGAAGTTTTGAATTCTGCTAGTAATTATCATCATTATATTATTAAATCATTATTATTAAAAGAGTAACGGGATGGCGGAATCGTCACAAATAGACAAACTAACTAGTAGCTATTTAATAAATCATTTTACTTCCTGAATTCAAATTGCCTGAGAGAATGTAACTATTAGATAAGTACTGCTCTCAATAAAATGAATTGTAACTTCCCCATAACCAAAAGTTCCTTTGCGTAGGAAGCGAAATGGCACGTAATCCTTCGTGATATTTGCTTTTCTTCTCTGGGCGCTGATTTCAAATTCCGCAAAGATCAACTTCGCATTCCATCCTCTCGATGTTGATCGAAAAATGCTATTTCAAGGCAGTTGATTGGCAGAACACTTTGTGGTGTTTGTTCGGGGTTTTTGAGTTCTGGGTTCAAATCCTGCCTCAGCTTACTTGGAATAGAGACTTCATCCTTTGCCCATTTTAACACCTAGAGGCCTCTAAACGTGTCTATTTTGTTTCATCCATTCAGGGCCAGATTTCTGGTTTGAGAATACCGTCTCCACCTTCTCTCACCAGTTTCGGAGGCCCTGCAAAGCGCTATGGGCACTGCCTTCTTCATGACTTTTCTTTTTAACTCTTTAATTATTCAATAAGTATTTTGCTATTATGTAGGTAACGGATTGTTTAACATTGAATATCGTGTGCATTGTTTAGTCAACAATCTGAAGCGGTCGAATGAATTACCAATATGCATAGCCTAAATTGTGTTGCATTGAGAAATCTACGTTAGAAATCCCTATCTTATTTATGATTAATGTCTACATCAACAACAAGATCATCAGCTATTTCAATATACGTAACTCAGTTCTCATTACCAAGAAACGGAGAAAAAATATTCTTAGACTTCAGATGAAAAGCACTTACTTTTAGATATTAATAATTCAAAGGAATCGAGATCGATGCCTGATATTCTTGTTTGATGTTTCAAACAAACATAGAATGACTACAAGGTTCTTTTTAGAAGCTGATTCTACTGTTAAAACTAATACTGGCATAATAAATAACAAGTGTTCTTTTTATCGACATTATTGAAATCTTTTTTGCTTTTAACTAAACTGTGAGTATTTTTCAAACTTTTTTAAAAAGTACTGTGACCTACTCGGATTGTATGCACAACATTTATATTAGCAATGAGAAGAAAAGTTTCGGAGATATAACGAGAAAATTCTTTCGAGCAAAGATTTGGGATAAAGTGAAAAGGAGTAGAATGGAATCAAATTTAAGGTGTCAATATTGTTTTTGTTGTTGTTGGGACTACGTCGCTTACGACGTTGAGGGTTCCAGTTGATCCGATCAACGGAACAGCCTGCTCGTGAAATTAACGTGCAACTGGCTGAGCACTTCACAGACACGTGTACCCTTAACGTAGTTCTCGGGGATATTCAGCGTGACACAGTGTGACGAGGCTGGCCCTTTGAATTGCAGGCACAACACAAACAGGAAGAAAGAGTGAAAGAAAGCTATGGTGAAAGAGCACAGCAGGGTTCGCTACCATCCCCTGCAGGAGCCTCGTGGAGTTTTAGCTGTTTTCGCTCAATAAACACTCACAGCGCCCGGTCTGCGAATCGAAACTGCGATCCTATGACCGCGAGTCCACTGCCCTAACCACTGGGCTATTGCACCTCCACGAGGTGTCGATATACATACATATAAATAAACATACATACGTTCTGCACTTTTTCCCTGGACATAGGTCCCATATTTGTAGTAGAAATATGTATATAAATTAATTACATAGCTACATACCTCACCTTCCTCAGCAGTGAAGAGAAGAAACTACAGTATAATGAAACTGTTTTGTATATATTGACATCTATCTGTTCATGTTGCTACAAGTTTTATAGCCTCCTTCTGAATTTGATTATTATCGTTTGATACAGAAGCTCAAGGCATCAAAAGTTGCCATATGGTGTTTTCTCGAATTCGCAGCTTTTCTCGAAAGGTTCCAGTGGTTTAAAAATTTGAGCCCATGTCTTCATGCATAAATAACAGTAGTAACAATACTTTGATTGCTTCATCACACGCTAATGAAATCAAAGTTAGTATATAATTACATATACGTGTTTTCGTTACAAACATGTATCCCAAAAAATGAAACGATAGAGAGTATATATATGTTTTAATTTAACATATTTTAATATATATATATATATTCACGAATGTGGATATAAATATGTATATATATATATATGTGTATATTTATATATATATGTGTGTGTGTGTGTATGTATAT
>NC_068981.1:142127210-142135361 GCF_001194135.2 Octopus bimaculoides | reverse complement strand
ATATATATGAGTGTGTGTGTGTGTGTATATATATGCTTGTATGTGTGTGTGTACACAAATATGTCTATAATGGAAACTCAAATACCCTCTTCATCATTTATTTACTGTTATGTGAGAAGAGTTTGCTGAATTTCTGATAGATCAAGCGATCACGTATAAGTCTAATTTGCCTCTCCCTCCCCCTCCCTGTCTCTCTTTCTCATTCCTCCACTGTCTTGCATACGCGTGCTTATGTGAGTGACTGTGTGAAAGGTAACTGCTTTTAGTCATTGTCGTTAACACGCCGGGAAAAATGCTTAGCGGCATTTCGTCCGCCGTTGTCGACTTTGCCTTTCATCCTTTCAGAGTCGACAAATTAAGTACCAGTGAAACACTAGGGTCGATTCAATCGACTAGTTCCCATACCCCCTTTCAGGCCTTGTGCCTTTAGTAAAAAAATATTATTTAAAGGTGGCGTAGTGGTTAAGAGCGCGAGCTACTAACCCTAAGACACCGAGTTCGATTCCAGGCAGTGACAGGAATAATAATAATAATAATAATAATAATAATAATAATATCGAAAATACCCAGGTTCGAAATTTCCCTAAGACACCTGAAGAAGCCTGGAGGGTAGATCAGTCGAAACATTGTGTTAACAACAAACAAGATGAGGACAAGTATCCGTCAAATGTAAATAATGTACATAATTCCTCATCTCTTAAATATAGAAATGTAATGTAGCCCCCCACACACACACAAACGTGTTTTTGTTTTTGCTTTTGTGTGTCGTAACTCGTCTTTTGATATCGTTCTCCATAAGTTGGGTCATTGTGGCCAATAAAAGAAATCATTATCATTATTATTATCAAGGCAGTGGACCTGGCAGAATCTTTAACGTGCCAGAGAAAAAGCTTAGCGACCTTTCGTTCCCCCACTTTCGTTCTTACTATAGATTCTTCCGTGGTCGACTTTGCTTTTCATTCTGTACGGGGGTCGATAAAATAAGTGCCAATTGCGCACTGGGGTCGACGTAATCGGCTTACCTCCTCCCCTAGGTTGCTGGCCTTGTGGCAAAACAAGCAGTGTTTATTATGATCATTATTTGCAAAATCTATAGGCGCAGGAGTGGCTCTGTGGTAAGTCGCTTGCAACCACATGGTTCCAGGTTCATTCCCACTGCGTGGCACTTTGGGCAAGTGTCTTCTACTATAGCCTCGGGCCGACTAAAGCTTTGCGCGTGGATTTGGTAGGCGGAAACTGAAGGAAACCTGTCGTATATATATGTGTGTGTGTGTGTGTGTGTGTGTGCGTGTGTGTGTATTTGTGCCCCCAACATCGCTTGACAACCGATGCCGCTGTGGTTAGGTCACCGTAACTTAGCGGTTCGGCAAAAAAGACCGATAGAATAAGTACTAGGCTTCCAAGTAATAAGTCCTGGGGTCGATTTGCTCGACTAAAGGTGGTGATCCAGCATGGCCGCAGTCAAATGACTGAAGCAAGTAAAAGAGTAAAAGAGTAAAAGAGTGTCGAAGAGAATATTTTGTGTTTGCTCCGATGTTTTTTATGTGGGTGATCCCATCCCGTAGAAGTTACTTTTACTCTTCGCTAAAATAAAATACCAGTTATGTACCGCGTTTGAAAATAATCGATTGTCGTCAATTCCCGCCAAATTTAGCGGCTTTTTACTGATGCTAGAACAGATTATTCATATTTATATCAAGCACCATTATTTTATAAAGTCTATAGTCTGGGCTGTGTTTGCTCAGAAAAAAGCGTAAATACATCTGTGTTAGCTGAAACGTGGCTGGGAAGATCATTAAAACGTCCATCCATCTTCATTTCATTTTCCTTCATTTCCATCATCTTCATCATCATCATCATCATCATCATCATCATTATTATTATCAACAACGACATCGTTATCATTTATAAATGATGGTTGGTGGAAGTGTTGATACTCAATGCTATGAAGATGGCGTTGTCAGTGAGTAGTGGTAGGAGGAGGTGATAGTATTAGGAATGGGTGTAATTAATAGCTAAGGCAGTTATGGTGTGATAAGAAGCAATAAGAGGATTAGTGGTGATGATGGTGGTATGTGGAGGGTGTAGTACTAGTAGTAATGAGAAAGTTGAGAGTGTTTTGCAGGAGGTAGTATCATGGTGGTGGTAATGACACTTCTTCTCAGCTGGTATTTATTGTGTTGTTCATTGTTCAGGCGGAACTATGGGATCTACCATTATTTTTGACTGCTGAGGCTGGTGGTAGGATCGTTATTGTTGACGTTCCCGTTGTCGTTTAGCCCCAGGTCAAAATATGATCGAGCAAGACCTGTAATCAACTCAAACCAGCCCCAGCCATCCCGTTTTATTTGTTGTTGTTTTTGTTCTTGTCTTTTCTCTTTTTTTTCAGATCAAGAAAATCCAGTATATTGTAATATAGCATGAAGGTAGGACATGATTTAAGGGAGACTTAGCTGCTATATCTAGCATATCGAATGACTTTGTACAGCCTCACTCTTGATGTTGGTTATTAATCGCAAGGGTTTGCTTATGGGCGAGCAGTTGTAGCTGTGGTGGTCGTAGTGTTATTAGCTCTTGTGTTGACGGTGATGGTGCTGGTGGAAGTGGTTGTGATGGCGAAGATGGTTAGTGGTGGAAATGGTGGTGGTGGTGGTGGTGGTGATGGTGGTGGTATTAAAGTGACTGCTGAGTTATAGATTGTATGTAATTCAATATTTTGAAGACGGCAAACAATGATGATGGTGTAATGGTGGTAGTTATGATGACAATTGTGAATATGAAGGTGGTTATAGTTGCATATTTGATGATGAATATGATGATGATGATAATGATGATAGTAGTAGTAGTAGTAGTAGTAGTAGTAGTAGTAGTAGTAGTAGTAGCAGCAGCAGCAGTAGTAGTAGTAGTAGTAGTAGTAGTAGTAGTACTAGTAGTAGTAGTAGTAGTAGTAGTAGTAGTAGTAGTAGTAATGGTGGTGGTGGTGGTGGTGGTGGTGGTGGTGCTTGGTGTTGTAGTAGTGATGAATGTGGCAAAAGTGGCGATTGTTGGTTATGATAAATGTGACCTTACTGGAGGCGGTGATGCGATGACGACGCCGACGATGATGATGATGATGATGGTGGTGGAGGTGCTGCTGCTGGTGGCAGAGATGACAATGACAGTGGTGAGGATGGGGTGGGAGTAGTCCTGATGAAGAATGTGACAATAGCGATGATGATGTTGATGATGATGATGATGATGATGGAATATGGTGGTAGTGATAGTGATGTTGATGTTGATGTCGAAGATGAGAATGTTGTGAAAGAATGACATAGAATAAGAATGCTAGTGGTAGAAGGCACAGAGAAGGCAAAAAGCATTTTTTTTTAAACCGTTTTTTTTTTTTGTCTCCTTTTCATTTTTCTTCTCTTTGTCTCTTTCTTGTCTGGATTGACAACTCAAAAATGAATGAAGATTCTACAGAGATACAAGATTATTCTTCTTGTTGGTCTTGCTGTCGTCATCATCGTCGTCGTCGTCGTCATCGTTGTTGTTGTTGTTGTATACTGAGTGGGTGGTGCGGGTGATAATGTGTGGTTTGATTAGGGGATAAGTCGGGTGGTGGGGATTATGTGATAGGAGTCATGGATGATATTTGCGTCCGCTTTATCTCTCTCTCTTTCTGTCAATTTGTCACTCTCTCACCACCACCCCCACCTGCGCTATCCCCCTGCCCCACACACTCTCCCTCTGTGGTGACAGATAGGAAGTTTTGAAAGGGTCAGGTTTAAGGTCGGTCATACTTTATCCGCTCACGTTGTTGCTTTGTATATTTTTTTGTTGATGTGGTGAGGGAGATTGCGGTGACAGTATTATTTTTCGCAGCAGCAGCAGTAGTGTAAATAGTAGTAGTAGTAGTAGTAGTAGTAGTAGTAGTAGTAAGTGTAACAATCATCATAGTGACATAATTGAAGTGGCGGCAGTGATGGTGAGGATCGCGATGGTAAACGAGGTGTGTGAGGAAATCGTTGATGGCATGGTTATGATGGTTGCTATGACGACGTTGATGATGATGAAATAGTAGTAGTTGTAGTAGTAGTAGTAGTAGTAGTAGTAGTAGTAGTAGTAGTAGTAGTAGTAGTAGTAGTAGTGGTGGTGGTCGTGGTGGTCGTGGTGGTCGTGGTGGTTGCTATTGTTGCTGTCTGCCATTGTTTTCAAAACTTTCTCCGAAGCTAGTAGAGGTTCTTGACCTTGTCGCATTTGCAATGATGTTCAGTGATAATGAAGGTCAGTAGAGCTGTTGGTTGGGTCCCTGATAATGCTTTGTGCATGATGAATGTGATGATGATGTTTGTGGCGGTGGCATTGGTAACATAAATGACAGCAGTACCTTTCGAGTACGAAACATTCCTACTAGAAAATGTTTGCGTCTTGACTAGATATCAATGCTAACTTGTGATGGTCAATTCTGATTTTAAATATCCACGAAGTAGTTTTCTTTTTAGTTTTTAATAACCCTACCCCATATGTGTGTGTATGTGGAGATAGAGAGAGAGAGAGAGAGAGAGAGAGAGAGAGAGAGAGAGAGAGAGAGAGAGAGGTGAATTGCCATAGTCATTAGTGAGTCTCAGCAAAATTTACTTCCATTTCAATTGCACATTAAACTAGTGCTCATTCAGAATCATTCAGAAAATGTTATATGTGTATATAAGTGTATCTTTTTTTTTTTTTAATTATGTATGTGTGTTCGTTCAAGTGAGTAACGTTGTTAAAATTGTGCGTGAGTGTTTTACGTGTATGTCTTGGCTACGTCCTATAAGTTTTCTTTGATCGTGTGTATATTCGTTTTATATGTGTCTGTGTTTCTGTCTGCACTATAAACAACACAATAAATATTGTATTACTCTCTATTGACAATCGTTCAATAAGAGTACTGTGATGTAGTAAAGAATATTCATGTTTTGAGACTTCCATAGCCGAGATATATAATAGAAGTCATATTTACGTATATATATATATATATATCTGTACATACACTAAATTACTAAAATTCACAACTATACACTTAGGCTTAAAAATAAAGTTATCCCTCGACTATCGCGGGTTTTACGTTCCAAACCTCTACCCCGCGATAAGTGAAAGTCAGCGAAGTAGAAACAGTACTGTGCTGTATACGTTTTATTATTATTTCTATAATTTCTATATATTTATTTTATCATAAATGCAAAACAACACCACGGAGGAATCGACGAAAGCTTGAATAATAAACTGCGATAAGTGCACCACGATATGGCGAGGAATCACTGTTATAGTGTTCGTAGTAGGATACTGATATTGCAATAAATCCATAAATATAACTGTTATAAGTACGTAACTGGCATGAATCTGTTGTGCACTCAATGGATCAACTAGATACATGCCATAGCTCCAGAAAACCATACAGATTACGCTATGTGGTGGTCAACGTTGCCGTTAGCAAAAAACCTTCGACTAAAGCACGAGCGATCACGGTTTTTGTGTTCTTATTTCTTGTAGGCATACATCTAAAAGATTTTGCAGCTAACGAAGCTGTAGAAATGCAGTCGAACCTTCTTTAAATCACACTTTCCGTCTTAAGGTAAGAGTCAGGCAGGTCTGTCGTTAAAATGTCTTAAAATGGTTTTGTTTGCTTAACACCAAATTGGTAATGATTTTGAAAGTCTAGCATCAAAGACACCCTCTTCCATGACATTCTCGTTACCATTTGAATTCTCCTATACCACTCTATTCAACTCATCCTAGTTTTAGAAATTTCCGTCTAATTTGAGTGTGATTTGGTTACTCTCTCTCTCTCTCTAGCAGATTGAGTGACCGTCCATTTACCCAGTACTTTTTGTAGATAGTACTTTATTTCATTTGCTAAGGAGGATGTAAATGTAAATTCAATCTCGATGTAATTTGAACTCAAAACGTAGGAAGCCGGAGAAGGCGTGATAAGGGTGTAATGATTCTGTCAATCAACCGCCATGTCCAACAAAAGGTCTGAATTGAAGTTGATGATGATGTTGACTGTGCTGAAGATTACGTTATCATTATTGAGAATGGTATAGTAACATGGGTAAGATGATAGCAGGCAGTGGGTTATTGACAGTATTGTACAGCTTAGTCATCAACATTATGTAGGTTGGATATTGAACATTCCTTGTTAGTTGAGTGAGTTAGTGTGAAGTGCTACTGCAGGTGTTAGTGTTTGTTGTGGTGATGGTGATGGCGGTGTCCCTACTTTATCGTAATAGTGGCGATTGTGTAGTGGTGTCCATTGAAACTGTTACATTCTGGAGAGGAGGAGAAGAGTATTGGTTTTGTGCAGTAATAGTTGTGATTTTGTACAGGGTAGTTGAGGTGTTTAGTGGGAGAGCTTCTGGTGGAAGGCTATCGAGAAGGTTAATGCTTGGTGAGTTGGATAGGAGTGGCTATTTAATTAATGGCTAACATTTTCTATAACCCTTCTGATAAAAGACTGAGTAGTGAAAGAGTGCGGGAGGCTTAATAACAGTAGCGGCAATAGAGGTGGTGTTGGTAGGAGTAGTGGTTGTGCTGTGTGGTGGTTGTAGTTTGGAAGTGATCACATCGGTGGTCAGTTGTTTTTGTTTGAAGTCCGGTCGATTTGGAGAGAAATAGAAATAAAGCAAATATAGGAAGTGAAAGAAAAATGAAATAAGAATGAAAAAACAAAGAAAAACGAGTGACAGAATGAATGAATGCGTGAGCGTGAGTGAAAGAGGCAGTGAGTTAGAGAGCGAGTAATGGTCATTGGTGTCAGTCATCCTTGTGGTCAGTCACTAACCACCAACGTTGACAGGCCATTTATTAAGAAGGCTGACAATCGCTGGTTGATGAGGATAATGACGCTGGTGCTGATGGTGGCTACGTTAGTAACGACGTCAACGATGACGATGATTACTATTACGATGATGATGATGATGACGAAAACGAAGTAGGAGATGATGATCAAGATGAGGAGATTGAAAATGAGGAATAGTGGTGGGGCCCACACAGTGAACAGGAAATTCCAGCCTGTAAAAATCGTTGCAATGTGGTTGTGCATGCAAGACATAATTAATCAATGCACCTATGAAAATTACAGTAGTAGCAATAGTGGTATTAGTAGTAATAGTGGCATAAAAGAGGGGGTTTAGTAGTAAGTGCTGTTGCTGTGCTTTGATGATGTAAGGGAGCCGTGGGTATGTGGATATTTCTCATTCTTGTTTGAAATAGAAACCAACCTTCACGACGAGAGACTACAAGTTTAAGCAGAATTAATTCTAAAGAATTTCCTGTCTATTATTTATTGATATATTGATATCGATCCGTAATGAATGCCAGGAACACACGCACACATATATGTACATGTTTGTGTACACGCATACATGTGTGTGTGTATATATATATATATAGGAATAGAGTGTGAGAGAGTGAGAAAGAGATATATTTGCACACGCATTCATACATACATGCACGCATTCATGCATGCATACATACATACATACATAAACAAATATACCTACATATATTCTTGAACAAATCCCAAAAGAGGAACGTACACATACATGCATGATGATAGATCGTGCTTCGGTTGTGACAGACAAGTGTTTCTGTAGTTGCGTCGAAGGGACTGCTCGAATAATGAATTATAATGTAAGCGGTTATGTTCTCGACAGACATGTATGCATAGGACATACTGTACAGGCAAAATATATGTGATTTTGTCGAAAACTGGAATTACAATTGCGGGCCACTGTGGGGCATACGAGCAGATTTCATCATCAAAATTTACTCTCAAGACTATATACAGTCGGGATCTTTTCTGTTTGTGCGTGACTGGACGAGTTATCAACATTCTGAAAATTGCACGTGTTTTAATATGAAACTAAATAAATCAATCTCTCCTCTACGAACGATATATAACTCCTCATAACTTATTTATTATTTCTTATTTTCAAAAACTTTTTGCGAATAGGTATTCTACATGTGGGAATTCATACGATTATGCAAAAACTAAAAGAAAACAAATTTGGGGTACCTGATGTAAGACCTATTTAGTTTTTACCTTTAGCACATCTCACAAGAAGCAGATTAGCGTCAACGCACGTGGTTTCGTGTAGAATATATTTTCAACAAATGTGCTTTCTC
>NC_068981.1:142121375-142122200 GCF_001194135.2 Octopus bimaculoides | reverse complement strand
CTCCTGTCTCCTTTCATGGCTCGTCTACCTAGCGTTCATAATAATTTTTCTATCGTCTTGGCTCAACAGCCCTCACAGTTCGTTTTTACTGTCGTGTACTCACTGTCCTGTTCTTGTTAACACTTTCACCCTCCGCAAAAATCCCAAATTTTATTTAATTTGCTTTGCGGGGAGGACTGTTTCAACGAAATCGCGTATTGTCCTTGCCTTCGTAATGCGGAGTAGATGAAACAGGGACAACTGACGAAGGGGTATACCATTTATGTTGCATGTCTCGTTTCTCTTTTTGTGTTTTTCGTTGTTCGAAAAAAAGTTCGTTTTCTATGTTTTCGTTTCTCATTGTGTTTAACGTTTTTGTTTTTCGATGTCCTGTAGACATGTATGCATGTATATATACATATATATGTAGGTATGTACAAATATGTATGGATATATGCATAAACTTATATATTATTTATATTATATATGTATATATATATATATATATATAGAGAGAGAGAGAGAGAGAGAGAGAGGGGGGAGAAGGAGAATTCACAAAAAAAAAGACAAAAGAGAAAATAAAGAATGTGTAGTGGCTAGCGATCCATCATGGCGAATGACGGACAGAGGGGTCATACAGGAGAGCTACTAAGAAGGGCAGATAATAAAGTAGTGGTGATCCCAAAACGAATTTGCCCGTGCGTGTTTATAAGAGAGCATGTATGTGCGTGTGGAAGAGGGCTAGTGACCTTGACGTGTGTCTGTGTGCATGTGTTGGTGTGTGGATGTTAGTGTGGGAGCTGGGAATTGGTCAGTGCTAGTGTGTGCGTGGTGATGTGATGTGAT
>NC_068981.1:142113267-142120764 GCF_001194135.2 Octopus bimaculoides | reverse complement strand
ATATGGGGTGGGGGTAAAGTATATTCAAACATAAACGCAAGAGAAACCACAATTTACAATATAACGAACCGAACCGTGAAACATGGAGTAGCTATAATGAAATTTTACACTGAAACTGGCTTTCCACTGTATGCATGCACCACCACACCCACACACACATATACACTTTTATTACAATAACATTGCCTCTCCCCACCACTCCGAAACCTGGAGTAAGCTGCTGAGCTCATTACTGACCATGTGCTAAATAATATAACCCGAGCGAAATAACATCAAAAACTAAGTAGTGAGACAACAAATACTAACGTGACATCCTCCAACAAAATCGATAAACGATGCTAATGATGATGGCCATGATTGTGATGGTCATTATCGCCATCATTACCGTATTCACGAGACAGCAATGCATAATCTACAACTATTCAGTTTTGCTTGGTCACGGTCTAAGTGCGACTGGATAAAATTAATGCTTGCTACATATATTTGACTGCAAACATACTTTTTCAATCTATTTGAGTACATATAAAAATATACTTGTAGCTCTTGCCTCTCTACAAGCATATACAATACGTTAAATACAACCATATACATGTACGTGCGTGTGAGTATATATAAGAAACACATATTACATTTACGTGTTACTTGAACACATACATAAATGCACATATCGTCGTATTCTCAGAAATGTCTTAAGCACTATTTGAATTTAAATTTCCCTGTTTCTTGTTTGAATCAATAGAATACAATATAATACCTCAGTGAAGACTGAAGATTTCGGAAGATTCTGTTTTTTTATATTCCTCATCCAAATTCTAGGAAAACTATAAAACATTTTCGCCTGAATGATTACTTGATATCTTAAAAGTTTATCTTCGACGAAGAAGGTCGAGAATGTAAACCAATATCATTTATACATTGTGACAATGTCAGTGAAAGATGATTGTGGTGCCTTAATGGTATTTTACGAACACACGTGTTTATAAAGACATTTCTTAATGTATGGGAAAGTGTAGTGTGTGTGTGTGTGTGTGTGTGTGTGTGTGTGTGTGTGTGTGTGTGTGTGTGTGTGTGTGTGTGTGTGTGTGTGTGTGTTTGCGTTATATGTGTTATTGGAGGTTGCTGATATTCTCTGATGGAAATTGTTGTAGTAAAACAGATTTATAATGCTTTCATAGTTATTCTCACTACAGCTTGGTATCTTAAGCGAACGGCAATATTTCATTAAATGTGCTTTCCTCGCTTGAAAACAGATCCGTTCCCGCGAGTTAATTTATGTCCTGTGTGTGTGTGCTTATGTGTACATGAATACTATGTGTTTAGTGTGTATAAAGAAGCTGTGTGTATGCAAATATTCCTGTGTGAGCACATGTTCTTGATGTTGTGGCATGTTGTATTCATATAAAATTCTTCAAAATTGGAATTCATTTTTCATTACGTAATATAATATTTCAGATCACTGTTCTTTCAAAAGAAAGAACCGAACGCATTTTTGCTTTAATTTCGGCTATATTAATCTATCATCTATGTTAGCTAATTAATTAAATTAATTAATTTATTATATTATCTTTTCAATCGATAGTAAATCCGGGTAACCTTAGCAAAAATACTGGGTCGAAAAAATTAATTAAACTCGTAAAATTAATTTCAACATGGTTACATTTTGTTTTTCACTCATTAATACATGAATATTGTTTAACTGTAAAGATTAATTATGGTCAATTACTCCAGCTAATTACTTACCCATAATATATATCTGTGTGTATGGGCGTTTAAGTGCATGTCTTTGTCAGTATGTATGTGGGTGTATGTGATAATTTGTGTGTGTGTATCAATATCAACAGGAAATGGTAAAATGAGTGTAGACAACCTAAAACAGTAAATACTCTTAGGTAGCACGTTATAGTATATTTACTTCTGAGTTTCAACTCCGCAACAATTTACAGTAACTATTATTCTAGGGGAGTCAGTGGAATTAGTTAAATCGGACATAGTCTTCTCTCTATTTGTATAATTAATATAGTCTCACCTAATAAGGCTCTAAAATCAGTCATCACAAACTGTGCCTTGCAAGACTTTCTGAATGCACGCCAATGAAAAATTATCTTGAAGAATTTTAAGAGTGTAGTCCACCTGACGATGAGCTATCTCTCATGAGTTCTTCACGAAAAAGAATGCTGAAGCCTTATCTAAATGACGTAAAATTTTTCAAAAGTGCAGAGTCGATATCACTTCTAAATTCAACAGTGCACATTTGTCCTTATATATATATTTTTTTCTGCTTTTCGATATTATAATTCAGTTGGTTCAACTTCCAGTGTAAAATAATTTTACAAATTTATAGTAGTTTGATGCAGATGACTACCATCACTCTCTTACAATTCATAAGGTTACGCCCCCTCCAAAGCAGAAATCAGGGCTTCTGTTACGACTGCGTTTGAAGACAACTTGTCACCAGAAGACAACTTGAAATCCTAATGCGTTATCTATAATTATTCCTGAAGTTGAATATAAATGAAATAAACTAGGAGGTAGAACTTGTTTCTAAATCCCAAATGACATTGTAATCACAAATACAAAAATGATAAATTAAATGTAAACGCTATATATACACACAAAAATAAACACACACACACACACACACACACACACACACACACACACACACACACACACACACACACACACACACACACACACACACACACACACACACACACACACACACACACACACATATATATATATATATATATATATATATACGTGGCGGGATAGTGCCCCAGCATGACCACATCCTTTGGGCTGAAAAGCCTAAAAGAATAGCTGATGGGAGTATGGAAGATATGTGTAACATTACAACTTATTTTGGTGGCTACTTCACACGATGCATCAAATGAAACAGGAAATAAATGGCCACAATATGGACTGGGGTTATGTACGTACATGTACCTATATGTTTGTGTGTGTGTGTGTGTGTGTGTGTGTGTGTGTGTGTGTGTTTGTGCGCGCGCGTATATCCCTGAGTGTGTCTTTGCGTGCATGTGTAGTGGGGTGTGCACTTATTACGTGTTAAATAGGAATATTATATGCCATTCGAGGGTCTTTTTAATATCGTTTGTACTGAGAAAAGTGTGACATTTGAAAGCTCAAATCAAACGATTCTTATTTCACTAATGACTATCACCCACACACCCACACACACACACACCCACCCACCCACACACACACACACATATACACATATACATATACATAAATATATATATATATACACATATGTATATATACATATATATATATACATACATATGTATATATACATATATATATATATACATAGATATATATATATACATATATATACATATATACATATATACACATATATACATACATATATATATACATACATATACATACATATACATATGCATATATATATATATATATATATAGGTCAAGGGAAAAGCTAGAATTTCTAGAATGTTCTAGATTTATTAGGTGAAAATGTCTAGACGATGGAGAAGAAAATGTGTAGGTGGGTTATCAAGACAAACAAATTTAGAACTGTATATAATTGAAAATTACAGTGTGTGTACCCTGCTAACTTTGCTGAATATTTCATGTCTGATACCTTAACTTCTTTATAAATGACCCGATTCATAAAGCTCCAGAACTATACTATATACTTCATGGACACTTCTATAATCAGCTGCAGTAAAAGCAAAGCGTTTTATATGTCTGAAAATTTGGATTAATATAATTCCTTTTGTTGTTAACTGCAGGCCAGGTCCGATTCAGAAAATCCTTTTTCAAAAAGCATCTCAACAATAACAGCTATGTCTACGCTTGTTTTATCCAATATGTCGTTCTATATTTAAATCATTCGATGTGATTTGTGAGAAATTTAACCACTATTTCTAGAAGTTATATTGGCCGCTTAGTGGCGCCTTCTCTACCTCAATTTTCTCCCGTAATTGTCGTCACGGTGTGATTAAAACTCATTTCATTGAATTACTGCTGCCTTATTTCTCTTGCAACAGACACGATAATATCCAAAACTGATTAAACAGCCCTGCCTTCGCTCTTAAACAATACATACACTAAGACGTTTTGAGAAAGATTGTCTGTTAATTTTTTGTTTTAGAAATCAGGATGATGCTAGCATACATGTGAATAAATCGACATTATTATTCAGCGAAATGTCTTATCAGAAGGGTAAAAAGCAAAGTTGATCTAGATGGGATTTGAACTAAAAGCCACAATGAAACATAATCCATGTTATGGAGGCAATTTTCATTTGGTTGACTTCGTGTAAGAAATAGCAAAGAAGGAAACGTGTTTCCAAAAATAAATATTAAAATTCGAAACATTTACGCTTATATCATTATGGAATAAATCCTGCGCGAAAGCAAAAAAGAAGTGAATTCATAGTATTCAATAATATTTAAATAACTATTCATGAAAAATAAATCTCAATTCAGGAGAGAGCGAGCTGATTGAGGGAGGAATAAAATTATCTCCTGTCAGAAACACGTCCTTTTATCGTTCATCAGACCCTATATTTTTTTCATTGGCAGAGATGAGTGCTGGGATTGAGGAAAGGTCTGTATTGACAGTTCTAAAACGAAATAAATAGAAATATGAAGGCAATTTATTTCAGTTTCTGAATATTATATTTAATACCTCATTAGTACACCCCCAGGGCTTTCTTGCAATGAGTTACGCTACGAAGTCAACCAGAGAGAGCTTTGAAGTATTTAGATTCTATGTCCTGGACTTACAACCGAAAAAAATGTTTAATTTCATCGTATATCAATAAAATGAATACAAGTCATGCATAGAAGTAGTTTCAAAGTGAGAAAACCTTTTTCCAACTAAATTTGTGTTCACCGAATATAGTGGGTTGGTGCATAATTATTGCGGCTTTGTTTCAACAAATTTTGCCTCTTTGTTTCAACAAATTTTATTCAACAAAAACAATAACAACATATAACAAAGCATCTTTAAATGATTATTTCCGGTGCATATTCACCATCTACTTGAATTACTGCTTCCCATTTGCTTGGTAGACGGTCAGACCGTCATTTAAAGATGTTAAATATTGTGATTGTTGTTGAAAAAAAGGCGCAATGATTATGCACCAACCCAATAAATACTTAGAAGGAAAATCTACGTTGCTAAGTCTAATGTACTCTCTCGTTCGAATATGGAAAATCTCGTGAACAGTCATCGAATATTTAAATCTAGAGGAGAGCCACTTATTCAAAACTTGTCAAGTAAATTTCTATCGTATATGCAGTCGTGTCGTCGTTTGCAACAGTGGAACGCATAAACATGTGGATATTTTCTCTTTATATTTTAATGCTTTACAAATTAACCGAAGCTAGCGGAGAAGAAGGAAGAAGGGACCAGAAACCTGATCCGAAAAATGGTAACGCAGTGGATTCTACTAAAATATCTAGAATTCGGGCAAAAAGGAATGAATTAAGTCAAACACACAAATAAACTGAGTGGAGACAGGCAAAACATCTTGGTCAACATTGTTACAGTCCCACCAATTCACCACCCGAGTTTGGTATACTTTATCGGCCCCGAGAAAGCGAAAAGTGCAGTTGAACGTAGAGTGCATTGAAACAGAACATATATCCCCGTTTTATATTATCGACGCAATAATGACTTGCCCAATTCGACACCTATTTATGAGCAGGTGAACTGAGCTGTGGATTTTAATTCCTTTATGAATACGAACAGCTGAATCATTGCCTCATTGTTCTATTCTCCACAGATTGTATCAGCTGCAGCAGACAAATCTGAACATAATTATCCATAAATGTAACGTTAGATTATTGATTAATATGTTTTTGACTAGGTACACAGCTGGTTGTCATAGCAAAATGATATAATCGATTAAATCATGTCCATTATATGACTGGTGGATAGATTACTAAAATCTGAACAAATAACTCATTCCATACTTTAAATTATATCACGAAGAGGTAAAAATAAAGACCACTAACACACCACTCCATGTTATTTCTACCACTCCGCCATATATTTGTATTATTTTATTTTTCATTAGTATTATGAAAATTCTGTGAGCTCGCGTAGAGAGAGACAGACAGACAGACAGACAGAGAGGGCGGAAGAGAGATAAAGGGGAGTCAGAAAGACAGGAAGACAGAGATAGAGAGCGGGGGAGGGGCCATATAAATCGACTGAAACTTCCTGAATGGTAAATTGAATTCATAAAGTAGGAACCTAACTATTGCAATAAACGTAATAACACATTACAGTCTTGAGCCAATTAGTGATACACTTCAAATAATGGAAATAATAACGACAATACATATATTATATATGAGTAAATATATATATATACACAAATATATACATATATGTATATGTATATATATATGTATATATGCATATATATATATATATAGATATATGTACATACATATGGATATATGTACACGCACACACAAACACACACACACACACACACATATATATATATATATATATATATATATATATTTATATATATATATATACACATGTATATATATACATACATATATAAATATAGATATATATATACATATAGATATATATATACATATATATCTACACATATATATACATACATATATACATATATATATATACACACACCCACACACACACATATATATGTACATAAATATATATACACATATATATGTACATATATATACATATATATACATACATATGTACATGCATACGTATTTATACACATTATATATATATATATATATATATATATACACGCACCTTTAGAAATAGAATGTCATATTGGATTCAGATGACAAGCTGTGTGTAAAACTGCAATGTTCTGGATTTCAAGATTTTCATCGAAATATTTGCGAAGTTTCAAGAAAATAGCACAAAACAATAAGAAGAACACATACAAATCTACCAAAAGTATAAAAAAAATAACTCCACGTACAACATACGGTGAAGGGACTTCATTAGCTACTACTTTTTGAATAATCTGAACTTATCAGTATTTTTCATTAGAAGACCTTACCGTGAGTGTATTTAATATGCAAACGATACCCTGCAGTATGGTCCGTCGGCCGCATTCATTATATTATTTGTCATTCAGTGAACTGTAATAAGTCTTCGTATAATGCATCATGCTGAACTTTAGAAATGGTAAACAAGATTTATCAACATAATGTGAGACCTCTGTTACATAAGCGCTTTCAACCGACTACAAACATAACTGAATACTGATATAGGTACACAGGCATTCACAGTAAAGCCCACGCGTACACACAGACACACACACACACACACACACACATACAGAGAGAGAGAGACACACACACACACACACACACACACACACACACTCACTTTAGATTTAGTGGAGCAGATATTTCCGTTCGTTCAGTTTGGGCTCTCAGCAAATGAATAAAAACACATTTATTTCTGGATAATATGTAT
>NC_068981.1:142106845-142113138 GCF_001194135.2 Octopus bimaculoides | reverse complement strand
TATATCTATATATATATATATATATATATATTACAGTATCTTATGCGAGACAGTATTTTTATGCGTATATATGTGTATATGTGAAACCCTCTAAGTAGTATTGCCATGTATGCAAGTTCTGCTGGAATAATTACGTGTGGGAAAAGAATAAGTGCTCTTTTGAAATAGATTTGCCTTTATGTGAATGTGTTTTTTATGAGTCCTGAGAGAATGAGAAAATAGCGTGTTCAATATACAAGGAACTATAGTTTCAAATCTCTAGAGGCGATCGTTCTCTGATTCGAAGAAATCTATACGTTCATTGTTAAATTTGATACTAAAACCGTTTTACCAGTGAAAAACGAAGAACAAAAACACAATTGGAGAAAAATTGTAAAATATAAACGGTAATAATACATCGAAAATATAGATAACCGTATAGATCCGATTAAATCACATCAGTTATCTATATTTGCATGCCTATAACATACAAAACTCACGTACGTATAAACCTGAATGAGTGTGTGTGTGTGTGCGCGTGCGTTCATTATTACCGTTATTACTATGAATGAGGGTGATGGCAGATTTGGTAGAATGTGGGACAAACTCCTTTCCTATACTTCGTTAGGTCTTTTATGCTTTTTGAGTTTCTAACACTCTTGGGTCAAGTTAGCATTTGATCCTTCCATGCCGATTAAAATAAAGAAACTAAGTTATATACCCTATCGATCTAACCGGCCATTCCCTCCCGCTATGAAGTTCATAAACAGTGACACAAAAGTGCCTTAAGGTATTTAGTAACGATGACTTGCGTTCTAAGTACGAAATCCTGCTGAGATTACTTTTCATCCTTCTGATTTCAAGAAACTCGATTACCTCTCCGATATTGAGGTTAATTCATACAACTAACGTTTTCACCTCCAGGTGTTTGTAGACTTCTATTTAACGCCATTACTTGAGTCGAACTTTATTCTATCAAACCATAACTATGAAACACACAATTGACTTCGATAGCATTTGAATTCAAAATGTACGTAGATGTAGTACACGCTGTGTCTCTGTAAGTTAAACGAGTTCATCTTCATGTTTAATTTGTGAGGGATCAAGAATGTATCGTATGATTTAAGTACTGAGGGTGACAGAAATTATCAACTTCATCACACAAAATTTCAGGATATTTGTCTATAGTAGGGCGAATTATTATGCGTAGAGATTTCCATTGCCAGAATAGTTAGATTGTCGACCAAAATAGTTTGCGATATTTACTACTGCTCTGTACGTTATGTGCAAACTTTGGCTTTCACCATTCTCTGTCGATAAAATAAAGTAGAACACAGTTACTGCGGTCGATTTAAAACACTATTTTGGCCTTGTGCCAAAGTAACAAACACTGACTATCATCACTTTAGTACCTTTGGGCTTTGAAACACATTTCAAAAAATTTAAGATGTTTTCTTTTGAGCTTAAACATGCCTCTTTTCGGTATAAATGTATGTGTGTGTATGAGAGTGAGAGAGAGAGAGTGTGAGAGAGAGAGAGAGAGAGAGAGACAGACAGACAGACATACAGAATATACAATTCAAAAGCCATTTCCTGAAGCAGTCGGTATATATTACAGTTACTTGCAGGCAAACCAAAGATGTTGACACTCAAAGTTTTCTTAGATGACATCCAACCGTGCAGTTTCGTTTTTGTCCCCAATATTGGGAGTATTGAGGATTATTAAAAACAGGCTTTATAGCATCAAAGGATTAATTGAAAGTCAATAGAAACAATAATAATCGATGGGTAACTAAAAGACTGCTGGAGCAAAGTAAAAGCCACAGCTCATTAAGAACAGTCCATCTGGGGGGGGGGGGAGTTTCGTCCGAAAATTCTCCATAAATTGATGTTAGTCTTCCGACATGGTGTACAATATGGTTTGAACTCGGAACTGCGTGATTATAAAGCAAACTGCGTAACCACATGACCTCATAGAATTCATGTTTTTTTCTCAAGAGTATTAGTTGCACAAGAAAAGCTGTATACCTTCAACAACGAGCCACACATCACTCAGCAAAGGAAAGATGTGTGTTGGTTTCATTAGATTAAGCATAAAGGGCAATTTTCCACTTTGCTAAATTCATAATTTTCATACTTAGAATGTTACTGGTATGTGAATGAAATGCTGAATGTTAATTGCTAAATTACTACATTTCACTAAGGGTCAAAGAGAATCGGAAGTAAATTCTAAAATTGCATTTAAGCTAATGTTCTACGGTTCCAGTAAAGTAACATTGTTATTGAAACGAACACAATCTATTAATTGATAACGACAAATGGATTATAATTTTGAATTTGTGTGTCAATCACAAATACACCATGTTTAATCTAAATTTCGTTTTTAGTTTATTTCTGTGTACTTTTTTCTCAATACCGGCCACAACAACATAACAAAAAAAAAACACCACGACCACCACCGCGACCAAAACTAATAATAATAATAATGATGATAACCACAACAGAGTGTATCCAGGACCCTCGAGATGCAATATAAATAAAGTAAAAACAGTGCAATAAAACAATGCAAATAACAACAACTATCAAATTTACAAACAGAAAATGATAAAAAATGGAAAAAGAAAGATACCAAATTAATAGTGTTACAAAATTATCCTCGGATTTATCAATAAAATCAAGATGATATTAATTTATTATTATTTTTGTTGTTTCTGTTGTTCTTCATTTATTACTTTCTGGTGGGGCATGGTTTGGTTCGTGTAGCTTTCTGCAGTGTAATTCAGGGAAATCTGAAGTTTCTTCAGAGACCAGTGTCAAAACCAAGACATGCCGATCATAATCAATAATCAGAAGAAAGAAAAGTAAAAGAAACGCTTACAAAAACACAAAACAAAAAAAAGACAAAGTAAACAAAATATACGAAGAGCAAAATATAAAAAAAAAAGAGTGCAAAGAAATAAAGCAAGAAAACAGAAAACAAAGAATGCAGGTTTTCACTGGAGTTTTGAGGAAGAATTGGATTGTGTGAGGAAAATGAACACTTGAGTCATCAGAAGGGAAATCCATCGAGAATCTCTTGTCGATATTTCAGAGAAAAGGATGCATAAATGGTTTTAGAATATTTGAATATCATTGAATATATTTGCATTGTTAAGACTCATATAGACACACATACACACAGACAACGATAAATGCAATGTAATACAGACAGACTGACATATGACAGATTATACACGTGAGCACAACATGATACATACACACAAGTGTGCGCTCTCACACACACAAACACACACATACACAAAGATATTGAAACCCATGTATGGAGAAGAAATGCATGCACACAAATGCATTAATGCAATCACAGACACACAATAACATATGTCACGCTCACAAGCGAATAAAAAACAGTTCATATCTACCCGCATACACACACACTCACAAGCACAGGACGTATACACGAACAATAATATATGTTACACGTAAGTGAACACAAGAACATACACACACATACATTAAAATGCATATTTACACAAACGCGCGCAGGAGGAACTCGAAAATTCAAAAGCATAAAAGCAAACTTGCAGACACACAGACAGACGGACACATGCACCAACATACGCACGTACGCATGCACATTCTCAAATGTATTCCAAATTCCTTATGACAACATGCACAGATTTAAAGTTGCTTACGTACACAGAAACTCATTTGCAGCTATACACATAAATATATTTCTATGTTCATTCATACAAATAGATGTAGAAGGCATGAGCACATATGTATGCATGTACGTATGTATGTACGTACGTATGTATGTATGTATTTATTTATTTATGTATGAATGTATGTATGTATATATGCATGCAAGCGTGTTTAGAAGGACATAACTTACGTTAAACCCTACATCAATATCTACCTTGTTAGACTCGATATAAACGTGCATACGTACATATATATATACACATATATATTTATATAAATAAGTAGAAAAGGTGCTTACATATATATAGACATATCTATATACACACGCATATTCACATGTGCGTGTGTGTGCGTGTGCGCGTATGCTTATATATAAAGGTGTATAAGTTTCTATACATATTTGAACATATATATATATATACGAATACATATACATTTATTTATAAATGCAAATGATAGATACGGACACTACATTGGTTTCAATAATGAGTATCAACTAATCTACCGACACTTTCTTTTATCATATATGTGGCTGAGTATTCCACAGACAGAAATAACATTCACATCATCATGCACAGTTAGCGTTAGATGAAAGGCAAGTATGGTTCATTGTACTACAAGAGGTCCATGAGACAGTTTTCCGCACTCTTTCAGGTCATCCAATTTCACTCTGGCAAAATGAAACTAAAGTGTTTTGTTGCAACTTTCAGTCGAGGACAGCTTCACTATATTATTATATTGATTTGCTAAATTGATATTTGCTCGCTAACATTTTATTGACACAAATATTGCATAGCGTCATATGACAAAAAAATTGGTTATTTCTATGACACCAATGAAAATATATTTGATGATATTCAGTGAATGGCCTGAGAATATATTAATAAGTTAGCTACCATATGCTTGGCGGTGATTTTGACGACAGCATTCATATTGAATGCACAGAATACGCAATATAATGTGGACATGAAAAATAGAATTTAACACGTATATTTTGTATTAGACCCAGACGAAGCCTTTCATGCTATTGTAGTTGTTTTAGCCCAAGTCAGATATGTTACCCCAGTCATATTATCAAAGATGAGCCAATTTTAACCATCTCCTACATCATTAATTTGCCTTACAGTGTCATCAAATGTGCCCGTTGTTTTTGTTCTGTTATAAACTTGTAAGCTTTGATTTTTAAGGAGATATGATATAACAAAACCTGTATGAGCGCACAGTCTCCCTCATTGATCGCGTGTTTAACTTCGGGTTAGTTCTTATTCCCAAGGCCTATGTTCAGATTCTTTCTAACAAAAAATTTCCATCTTTAAGCCCAACATTCGTTGCTAGGGTAGAGTAAAATCAAAAAAGATGTGGCTGCTATTTCTAAACTCAAGACTGCGTACAGAACCCTACTTTACGTTAATTTTGCATTTCATCCCGCCGGAGGTCAGAAAATATGATGTAATGAGATACTGTGATTAATTAAACAACGTGTACGTTCAAGATATTTGGTCTTGTTTATATGTTAGAATATAAAATGAATAACAATTTTGGCATAAACACAAAACCGAAGATTTTGGGGGAAAAATACGGCCGTTTATGTTGAGGTTAGAATATGTTTGATTCTTATACTGGTGACGCACTTAGTGAAATAAAATGGTATCTACCCCTAGAGTTTTTGAATTTACATCGTAAATGCATTCTGTTCGTCGTTTCATCTCCCAATACATAAACAAATATCGAGAGTAAGTTCAAATATTGATAATATCTTACGAGAGAGAGGAGGAAGAAAGGAAGAAATATGACGAAGGAGAAGAAAACTAAGAATACAAGTTTGAAAACGAACGCGAAATGCAAGAAGAAATCAAAGAAAGGACTAACACTAACAATAAGGTCAGTAAAAGAATGAATGTTAGTTGTATAGCTAACCGTAATTGGATGGACAAAGAGTAAATTTCGAAAACAATAATTTCAACCTTTCAGTTCATTAGCAATTACGATATGCCAAATACAATCACATTACGTAAAGCATAAGACGAAATGTTGATAACTGAAGACTTCTGACTTCATGTAGTTTGTAAGATAAGTACCCGTCATTTCATCAAAATGTATCCAGTATCATCAGTGACAACGAAACTAATATCATAGCAGTAAATCAACGTTATAATGGTTTGATGGTTAAACAGGCGGTTAAAAAGTTTGTATTATTCCATGATTATAATAATTTAAGACAAATGTTTTCTTTCACAGACGATGTTTAAGCTAATGCGTACATGCATACTTTCGAACAAGACCTGTTATATAAGTAACAGCCAATATGTCTCAAAGTCCACCCTAATATTTTTGAATTAGAATAGAACATTACATGATGCAGATGCACGGTTATTGAGAATGGACAGAGCTTGCTATGGCTATGTCTGGATTGCTGCTGATCGTATTGCTGTTGCAGTGACCATTTATGGTTGGAAAAGAAAAAGAAACTAAAATACTGTGAATATATAAGTACATACAGATCTATCTATTTACATAATTAGATATTTGAATATGAGCATGCAATCACATACACGCACACAGCATACATATATACTTACTTACATATATATATATATATATATATATATATA
>NC_068981.1:142102501-142106101 GCF_001194135.2 Octopus bimaculoides | reverse complement strand
GCATATATATATATATATATATACACACACACACACACACACACACACACACACACACACACACACACACATATATATATATATATATATATATATATATATAATGCTTTCATTTATAGTTTTATATCTTGCACAAGGAGAATGCACATTTATCAAATATGCCCATGTGTAATATATATTCATATGTGTACGTTTAAGTGGATGTGTGTGACAGATCTTACACGGTTCGTTATTACTTCATCAAAGCCGTTAAAATGAATTGTAATAAAAGGCTAGAAGGCTAGTGATTGCGCACTTCTATAATAGAAATGCTGACAGTGCCATATCATCAATATGTGCTTGTAAGAAGAAATATCAACTGCTATAATAATAGCTTCATTTTAAGTGACATAGACTATTTGATTGAATATACAGAAAAAAAAAATCACTAAAAGTAACAAAAAAAATGAGCATACAAAAAAGATTTCTTTCACTCGAATTTATGCTGTCAAAAGAAAAAGAAAATAATTGTAAAAATCCTTTGGAACACGCAATCATGTGATCAATTACAGAAGAGTGATGGATTTACTAGAAAATATTGCACAAAATCTGTGTGTAATACTGGATTTGTACAAAAGAAGAATATTAAAGAAACATGGATTTATTGAATCTGAAGGTAACAATGCTACATGGTAATTGAGAATCCATCGTAGAATATACGATACAACAAGAGAAAGCTGTTAAACTGAAAACCTATTGTAAAAATAGAATAAACAGCTAAATTTGTATAGCTTTGATTTGTTGAAATGAGTTTTGTTGGTGTTTTAAGCTCCTGTTATTTAGACGGCGCTCGGATTCCTTGCTAAATCTTCTCTGACTCAGGGTGAAATGGGATCCGTTCGGCTAATCTTTGATATGGGATGAAATATTATCATGTTCATGTTAGCACTTCATATGCCAACACTATTTTGTATATTATGATCTTGCGGAGTAAGTAATGTAACAAATAAATTATGCATCACCCGACGTGGTAGCGGTGGAAGAAAGAAGAAAATATATTACAAAAATGTATTAAGGAAAGTATACGCGTGTGTGTGCGTTCTTTAGTTCACGTTCGCTATTATAGACAAAGCTAGGCTGGAATTATATGTTTGTGTGCGTATATATATATATATATATATATATAAATTTGGTCTCTCGAGGTTGCAATTATTTACCAGCAAAATAATCGATTCAGTGCCGCTGAACAATCAATTCATCCCCAAGACTAAATTTGATTTTCTGCCATTTAGCACAATGGAAGATGTTACTACCCTCTCGGAGACAATCTTTCATGTCCCACATTCTTTAAACAACAAAGGATTTTTTAAACAGAATGTGGCACAATGAACTTATTCCAAACTCGAATTTGAGGGAAAATATTCATCCTCAACGCATCAAATATATTCCATAGACCGCTTTTGCTGTCAGCCACTGTTGATGATTTGGTCAGTGCCTCTGAGAGCAAATTTGCTTTTAGGCTGATGGCTCCGCCACTGCAACAGCATCAATAATACAGCTATATTTAATTTAGAAATGCCAGTGAAGACAAATCGGACAGGAGTTTGGAAAGTTAGATGTAACGGTTGCGTATGTGCAAGTGACTGATATGTATGCGGATGATATACGGGCATATATGTGTGAATATAATATATGTATAACATCGGTAATTGTCTGAGTGACTGGTGTGCATCAGAGGGTGTTTTTAGAATCCAAATGTTCAAATTATTGAGATGGCTGTCGGTTTCATTATTAGTTGTGCATTAAATAGTAATATATCCAGTATTTCAAATTGCAGGTACATCAGACTTTGCAGTTTCGTACTGAAGATATCAGGCATATATAAGCAAAGACCTGACATATCAAACGTCGACGAAAGTCTAGTTATTATAACATTTATTACGCAACCAATAGCAAAACTGACAATCATATTAATGTCTGACAATTTAAATTGCAATAATATTCAGGCACATGCATATACAAATGTATTTGTATATCTGAACGCGCGCGCATTTTTTCACTTTCTTATGATTATATATATATATATATATATATATATATATATATATATATAATTTGTGTGTCTGTATTATATTTAACTATCATTGAAGGAAATAACATATAATCTACGTCTAAGCAAAGAGTAAAACTGACTTCATGCTGATATCAACTACAACATGCTCCTAATATACACTTGACAAGGAACAAAATTACAACTGCCTCTGCTACCACAACCACCACAGCAACTACCAGCATCAGCAGCAATATCGTCGTCATATCAAGGTCTACGTTATTCAATGCAGCCTTCCTCTAAAAGATTTTGTAGGGTGTGTTTGAGGGTGGAGCAGATATGTGGCTGCTATTTGATAGCATGCCGAGTGACAGAATGGTATTTGTTAGAGTGTGTTTGATCATAAGTCTGATGCACTATGGCTGTCATGGAGCTGACAACAGCAGCAACACCACCACCAACATCACCACCTCCAACAACAACATCCCCAACAACAGAGACTATAATCAATATCATCATAGTCACAACAATCATTAATCACGTTCATCATCGACATAATCCCAAAATATCACCACCAACATCTCCATCATACGTTTCATTATCACACCACTTAGCACCATTCTCTTCAATTTTGTGAAACAAATTTTCGCATCACCATAATAATTATCAACATCATAATAAATATAACCATCAATATCATCCATGCCATCTCAATTACCACTGTCACCGGCATCATCGCTATCACCTCCATAATTAACAACGATGTAACCGACAATGACATCTTCACAAGCCACGCTGATATCACCACCAACACCACAACCAGTATCATGATCAAAATCATGAACACTTTCAGCATCATTACATTCATGGCCACAAGTATGAACATTATCAACGTCGCCATTATCATCACATCATTATCATCATCACAACCGCGATGACGAACATCGGCAGCAGCAGCAGCAGCAAGATCATGAACAACAGTACGAACATAATCGATATCAGAATTATCATCACAATCTTTGTCAACGACAACAACTCTACCACATGTATCATCTTCCTCTAAGCCACCAATATCACCACAGTCACAAACTATAGGATGAGCACGATCAACATCACCATCCACAAAACTATCACAATCACCATTGCCACAACCACTACCAAAACTACTATCAAAATTTTCGGCATAATCATTTTCAGCATAAATATCGCCGCCATCTTGACACTCATCATAACCATCACAATCATAGTCAAGGTAATCCTCAACACAAGAGCAAAGATTTATTAGAACAGTGATGATTTCTATGTACAAGTATTGGTACAACACAATTTCTACGATCTTTGCAAACATGGCCATCAATTCATCTGTCATAATATTCATTGCAGTTTGACACGACATGTTCATAGTCCCATCAGACTATCTCAGTCATTGATAGCAACTAGCAACTCACATTCGTGTCATCTTGTTCGAAATATGAAAAATAAAAATCTAAAGTGTATGTACGTGTACATTACAAGCACACACAGACACACACAAACAGGTCTCTCTCTCTGTATCTCTCTCTTTATATATA
>NC_068981.1:142101339-142102309 GCF_001194135.2 Octopus bimaculoides | reverse complement strand
TATAGACGCACATAAATACACAAATACATAAATATATATGTGTATATATATGCATATATATATATATACATATATATATATATACATATATATATATACATATACACATAAATATATATATATATACATATATACATGCATATATACATACATATATACATATATATATGCATATATGCACACACACACACACACATACACACACATATATATATACATTTATACACATATATATACATGTATATATGTGTGTATATGTATATATAAGCGCGTACATATGTGCGTTGATATATGCATATATGTATGTAAGAGCATGCGTGTTTATATATTTCCACTAACACATATACACACACATCACACATACATAATGTGCATGTTTATACAAGCGTGGAAGTATGGACAGATGGCTGTACGTATCATATAAGTATGCATGAATGTACGAAAGTATGTATATGTATCAATAGATATGCTGTGTCTGTGCATACATGCGGATCTATATCAATCTCTCTAGAAAGTAACTTTCAATATGAAATTAATAGAAGTGCAATACACAATATATAGGTTGCCTTCCCGTATTAAAATATTATTCATTATGTCCAGGAAGGAGAGTAAACCTTGATGTCTAATCTCCCAAGGGACATATTTATGAGAAGAAATCATGGCTGCGGCATAGCTTATTTATATGTTCGCTTATAAGGTTAATGATTTTGTCTGGTAGCATGCTGTGAGCAACGTGTCTTGTTATACCAACTTTGCGGGTTTCTTGGTGGAAATTTTAGAAAAGAATGCATTAGAAAATAACGAACTAGAAGCTTTGGAATCTATATTATTTAGAAGCGAAACAGAATTGTCGTGGTGGAAGAGAATTATGTATGTTAGACATACATATCAAAAGACTATATATATATATATATATATATATATATATATAATCATAAGTCTTACGCAACGACAGTATTCGGAGGTTTAT
>NC_068981.1:142099900-142100792 GCF_001194135.2 Octopus bimaculoides | reverse complement strand
GTGTGTGTGTGTGTGTGTGTGTGTGTGTGTGTGTGTGTGTGTGTGTGTGTGTGTGTGTGTGTGTGGTCATTTCTCGTTAGGACATGCGTAATTTGAGTAATGCCACGATTGTCACTTTTTCAATACTTATTTTTAATGAAAGGAAAAGCAGTAAATGCCAAGAACAATTTCGCAGGAAGAAATTGGCAGTAGATTGGACACTATTTCGAAGGCCCTCACAAAATTATTTTGAACCTGCATCAGAAAGGAGCTATGCAAGAAGTGGAAAAGTAAATCATTGTTTCGGGTAGAATGTAAAGCACGGGTACATCGACTACAACAAACAGATCTACATTTTGCATATAGTCACGGATCGACAAATAATGTGAGCTGAAAATGGTAAATATGAACCACGCAGAATGCACCAATTTATGTAGTACTTAAACATAAAATTGACAGCACGTGGATGTAAACATATGTGTGTGTGTGTGTGTGTGTGTCTTCATATTCATATAGAATTATATACCAACGGGTACTTATTCGTGATACACATTTAGGTATTATGAATATATTTATTTTTATTATATGCCATATACACATATTTATAAATTATTTACCTACATAAATACCTTCATATATTCAAGCATAAATACATGTATGCATGTATATATATATATATATATATATATATATATATATATATAAACGTGGGTAGTTGATGAAGTAGAATGTTCTCTATGTGGCTTGTGTGTTTTCTCGTCTACGTTTTGTTTGCAATGTCCTGTACCCAGATATGCACCTATACATACAGGTGGATGTCGGTATGCACACACCTGTACGTATATATGCATATACTCATTTACTATTTGTTTATATTTATATATATATATATATATATATATATATATATATA
>NC_068981.1:142083744-142099878 GCF_001194135.2 Octopus bimaculoides | reverse complement strand
TAAATACATGTATGCATGTATATATATATATATATATATATATATATATATATATATACGTGCTTACATACATGCATACATACATGCATACAAACATACAAACAGAAACATGAAAATATTTGTATAGGCAGAGGAAAATGAGATTTACAGCTGGTAAATTCATTATCTGGGATACTGAATGTACTAGCTACTAGTATTTTCATTTTCTTTGCTTCATCTTTTCCCGTTTTCTCTTTCTAACCAGCAGTTAGACGCAGGGAATGTTGATTGGTATGTAGTACTTAGATGCATTGTGAGAGCTATTATATATATAACATGTAGGTGAAATACATATAAATATACATGAGAATATAATATATTTTTTAAAAAATGATTTTGTATATGTGGGTGTACGTGTATACGTATATATACATATATATCATTGCTATAACAATGCTTCTACGTACAATGCCACTAAACACCAGACGCTCAGGTATTTCTATGGATTTCTCAGTGTGTGTGTGTGTGTGTGTGTGTGTGTGTGTGTGTGTGTGTGTGTGTGTGTGTGTGTGTGCGTGCGTTCATGTGCATGTGTGTGTGTGTCACAAAATCGCATCATGTCTGGTATTACAAACCTGAGTAATACAAACTCAATACATAAAGCTGCATGTTCATATTTAATAGGTTTGGATTAGTAAACAGAGGTGCGTAAACATGATGAATGGATTTGTCAGAAAAACTATTTTGAGTCATTTACTATCCTCGTCAAATATCTACACAGATACAATATGCAAACATATACACAGAGAGATTTATATACATGTGTATATATATATTTATGTGATTGAGTTCGATGACCTTTCGTTTCATCAAAGTTTTGGAAAAACACTATAGTTGGGTGGGGACTATAGACGTTTATGCTTTTGTAAGTTAGCAGGTGAAGGGAGAAGAATAATTGCATATTTAGCGCGATATATATCGTGATTTATTCAGCAATAATAGTGGGGGAGACTTTGAAAGGGAGATGTTCATAAATGCGTACATGTATAGAATAACTCACTGTAGTCAACATTCATTCTGTCATATAGGCACATCTAAACAACAATAAACCCTTTGAAATATACCCTAGGAAACTAACACATTTTCGGAAACTTATTATAAAGGGTTAAGTTTGCATCTCCCAAAAGCAATATATTACATCATTAAAAATTGAAAGTCTGAAAATGATATTGTAATTTATGTGGTGATGCAATTTAATGTCAATTAACTGATCGAATTCTTTATTAATCAGAATTTGTTTAAGGATAGAGGATTAGTAATAATTTATTAAGAATTAGCCTCTATATGTTAATTATTCTTAATATTATCGGTATCATCAGAAATTTTCGATAGGTTTTGAAAAGATTTTATTTATTCATTGGATGATGAATAACGAGAGCAGCTGGTATATTGTTGTAGGTGCTGATCATAATGAAACTTAGTTTAATGCCAACGCTGATCAGGCACGTTTTTTTCATTAAATGAGGTCTATCCGAATTTTTTGTTTATTTTCAGTGTGTAATTAACATTGCTCAATTGAATGTACCTTTCTTTAATGCTGATTGGTATGTAGTACATAGATGCACTGTGAGAGCTATTATACATATAACATGTAGGTGATTCGAAGGACACTTGGTTTCTATTTTTAGCAGGTTGAGCATTACCACTTGAATCATTATTTTGCTCATGGAAATGCGTGCATGAGATAAAATTTATAGTTCTGTTAGCAAGGAAATTAATGCTATTCATCAAATATATGTACAACAAATTCAGAAATCCACACTCATATTTTCCTAAGTGAAAATATGCTCAATCATATCGAGCAGAGAATGATGAAAAATTTAATCTCGGCAAAATTAAAACAAAATATGTAAAGGACGTGACCAAATGTGCAGAGCATTTCGTATATCACTCTACCAATTCTGTTATTCCTAGCCCTTGCTTTCGTAAAATATAATGGCCTCCATCCTTTGCCTGCAATTGAATCTACATAGCGTGAAAGCTTGGCTGTGCGCTTTACTTCATGTTCTGTGTTGCTGGAAATGAAATATACTTTAATGTACGCTATTTAACATCCCTTCTTTATACTTTCTGCTAGCTTGCAGTTTTAGACAAAGAAAAATCTAACAGAGTAATATCAATGAAAGGAAACATTAAAATGGTCCACTTCGTGTTGCATTGTGTTGACTGCACAATATAATACACGCCACCCACTTGGCCATCTCCACCTCCGCAGGAGGTTCAGATTCATACAATATGAGTAATCTTAATGTTTCCATCAATAGCAATAACAAAACGAAAGCCAATGCAAGTGAGCAGTCGTCACTTCACTTCAGACAGCCATTTATTTGCAGCAAGAGCTGGAATGATGTCAATTAATCACAATGACTTCAACGAGCGAATATTTCAAATTATCAGGCAAGGATGTACCGACGTGCATCATTCTTGACTCGAACAAACAGGGAACCAAAACGGACTGCTGCTACAGCGACAAAGACAGAGCGCCAATTTGCTTTTACTAAATAATAATAATAATAATAATAATAATAATAATAATAATAATAATAATAATAAATAACGATTTCTAACATCAAATGATAATGATTTCTAAGCACAGGCACCAACCATTAATTATCTGAATCATTTGTGACGTAAGATTTTTCTTTTTCTCTGTCTCTATCTCCACTCCACCTCTCTTTTTTTTCTTTTTTTTTTTTGACTAAACAAGAATTGTCATAGGCAGTTCCCCAACATTTATCTCGGTGGAATGTTGCATTCATCAGTCGTTCTCTCGTTCTTTGCTTGTGCTGCATCACTTTAGGAATTCCATTAGTTGAAAGTGTCAATCAGTGAGAAGAGAGAACTAGCGCTAATCTTATGATAAACACTTATTTGGGCTTTTAACTGTAATAAATTGCACGGTTCTCTTAAAATATATTTAACCAGAAATGAAATGCTCCTACTACTACTACTGGTGAAATCGTAATATAAATGTATTAGAGCCAAGGGAGCGTCTAAGCGCTAGCTAAATACTGGAGCCAAATCTTCCTCAAATAATATTGTACCGTCTTAAAAAGGAGAAAAATTTGAATAAGGTAATCATGAATACAAAACAAAATGGAATTGGCGGGGATGGAAAGCTTTTGATTATAGCTCTGAATAGTTAGCGCTAATCAAGCATTAAATTGCAATATATAATGATTTTTAACATAAGCAAAAGAAAATACACAGAGAGGGTTTCGGTGAATTCAATAATGGCAAATATATGTTAGGGTTTCTTAAAGTCTGAAAGTGAAGCAACGCAGCTAAATAGATCGGGGCATTTTCTCCACAGGTCTATGGATGTCTTTTGTTATTTGTAACAGCTTTCCGCATTCCGAGTTCAATCTCAACAACGTCAGCTTTGCATTTCATTTTCTCAGGTTGGAGCCGATAAATAAAGTACCATCCAAGCACATTAATCAATTCTTCTTATCTCTTTTTTCCAGAAAAAAAAATCAACTGTGTTCACACTCGGAGAGGGAGATGGGTTCTGCCTAGATTTTAAAATGCCTATGTCACGTATATATCCCTACACATTTTTCAGGTTTTCAGGCCACTTTTTCGGAAGGAGTAGCTATATTATCTAATTGTTCTGTCGAGTAACTTCACATCCTTATTTTTTTCCAATAAAAATCAGGAAACAAGATTGATTTATAAACTATAGAGCACCGTGGAAAATGCTTAACAATTGCATCTTCTTCTTCTCTGTTTCAATTTCCCCTGTATTGAGCTTTGTTTCAATACTTTCGAGATTAGTAACAATACTATGCATTGGAATACATTGCTGTATTCCTCAATACCTCTACAAATAGAAGGACTTCGTTTCTTTTTCTTTGCATTCTGCGCTTTTGATAACTGAAAAGTATCCGTTCATTCCATCTCGTATTATACTATTTGTTTTGAGGGACAGTGGAGCAGTGGAAAACTCTAACAAACTGTCATTTTGTTGAACATTAAGTGATGGGATGGAAGATATACGGCCGTTTATGTCTTTCACAAACACACTATATTAGTACAACTGAACCAAGGTACATATTTTTCAAGCGTATTTAATCGAAATAGAGTATAATTTGCTTTATTGTATTCTTGTACATTTTAACTCCAAAGCATTGAATAGGATCACTTATAATCTATCCCATGAGTAGTTATGCCATCAAATGTTGCGATGAAGAGCACAGAAACGGATGAGTTTTAGATATATCATGCCGGATTTAGTTTTGATTTCTTATATTTTGAGCTAGAATGTCACTATGATCACGAGCTACCTTTCATCCTCGCCCCCAATTGTCAATAAAATTCGTGTATGCATGTCAGATTCTGGTGTCAATTCAATCGAATAAAACGTTGCTTTCTATTTTGAGAAATCATTCAATATTTCAAAAGAAGCATAAATCGCAGATTTGATAAGAAATTGATAGTTCGATCAGCTATATGCCTCATGACATAACCACTGCAATAGATACTAAAGCAAATATTAAGATATCACGAGAATATCGTTGCCAATTTTGCTTTTTTCAGCTTTTAGTTATTTATTTCAGCTTTTATAATCGTTATCATAGCGGTTCAGTTTAATGTTCTTTTTTAGCAACACATCACGGAAAAAGACTAATTATTTTTTTATAATTTCGAACATCTTGTATGACTACAACTCATTCATCAACAGCTCTTTTATAATAACTCGCAAATGAAAAAATACAAATGCTTTACAAAAGCAAAATACTCCACTTACACTTAAGCCAATTTTTTCTACGTGTTGATGATGAATCATCGAAAAAATTATTTAAGAGGAAATACGATAACGTTTCTTAAACATTAATCTTGATCTGCCTCTTCTCAGAATAAACACAGCAGTCCTTTCTGCTGCTCATTGAGATCTTTACTGATATATTTTTTTAATGGTAGCATGAAACTAATATCTTTGCTGTGAAACCAACGTGAAGTCGTGGCATTTATTCTGCTAGGCTTTTAAGAGTCATTTGTGATGATTTAATATTTTCACAGCGAAGCAATGAAGGACCGTCGATGCAGTAGCTAGTGTGAATAATAGTAAATCACATCTTGCGAAAATTATACTAACTTCTAAGTTAAAGAAGGAAATATTGAATGATGAAATCGAAATACACTATCAGTAAAATACGGGATGGTCATAGCTGGATTGTTTTTGAATTTATCATAGAACTGTTGTTCTAGAGTCCATTTGAATAAAACAATATCAACGTCAGTAATTCTGATAATATTGATGCACTTGCATCACCGCAAACACTAACAAGATGAAACTCATTAACATTTTAAATCAGGAAAAAGCTGCAACAACGGCAACAACAACTACATCATAAATATACAAAGTGAATGAATAGTAAAATGTCAGAACATTGCGTTCCATGGTGAAACATAGAAAAGTAGGGTGATGTAAGATTTTCTTGGAGTTAAAAAAAAGCGGGTATTGGACGTCTGTGTTGACAAAAGGTCATATATGAAACAGATAGATATAGTGAGATCGGTAGGTGTGTGTGTATGTATGCATATTCGTATGTTTGCAAAGAGAGGGAAAAGAGGGAGAGAGATCACAGTCAAAAGTGTGTCATAAATCAGATTGATTAATGTGTCACATACGATGGTAGGACACGACCGTCCATTTGTTGATACAAGGTCGTAAGTATAAACAATTACTTGAGAAATCATGCTCCTCGTATTCGTTACGTTTTTCCTGTTTTCTACTATTTTATTTATTTTCAGTTTTAGTGCTTTTTCCGCTATTGTCAGTATGATGCCATAGCAGAGAGAAGAGTAACAAGAATGTTGTGTATGTTACTGTGTGGATGGAGTAATGAACGAAGACATGCTTTAGAAGTTCGATTCACACTCACGTGGATCTAGGTTCGATCACACATGTGCGGCACATTCAGCAAATATTTTTCTACCGTAAACTTGTGCCGACAGTTACAAAGGTACAGAAGCATCGTGGTGACATACGTTGTGTCTTGGACATTATTTGGAACCTAACAGAGTCCATAGCGCTCCAGATCTTCCCACAACCAATTTCTTCTATCAATGTATATTAATTGTATGCGTTTCAGAGCGTGCGGACATACAAACACACACACACATAGACAGAGAGTGGGGAGAAAGGGAGAGAGAGAGAGAGAAAGAGAGAGAAAGAGAAAGAGATGGGGGGGGGTAAGAATGAAACCTAGTACTGAGCTGTATTTTGCTAATCGATAACCGAGTAGATGAAAGGCAAACCTGACCTAAGTGGGACATGAGATGAAAAGGTTCCTGAGAGGCACAACGAATACCGCAAGGCAATTTATCTGCAGCTCGAACGATTTTGTCATTTCGGTCGAGAAATTTGGCCTTATTAGTTTTTTTGTTTTTTTCACTTTCTTTCTCATTTTTTTTGTCAGCCTGGAAGGATAAAAATCAAAGGTGACCTTGGTGGGATTGGATCTCAGAATTTACTCATTATTTGAGTAGTACATAGATTTATCAATACTTTGAAGGGTGAAAAACGTGTTAGTTTCGATGGCATTAAAGATCAGAACATAAAGAGACACTACAAATAAAAGAATATTAACAAAACAAACAAATAAACGAAAACCCAATCTCCATCGATCTCCATTAGAAGTTCGATGATGAACGAAAGTTAGGAAATATAGTTTAATGGCTTCTATATTCCTCAACTCCCAATATCTATCTAATAATGGTGTTCGATTGTTTCTTTCTCGTTTCTGCTACTATAAATGTTGGTGTTCGTGTTGGTGGTGCTAATAGTATCTATCTATGCGTGCGTGTGTGTTTGTGTGTGTGTGTATGCTGGGATGTATGTATGTATGTTCGCTCATACGTGCGTAGGCTTCTCTCGGTAGGGAAGATATTTCAACAACAGTAATATAAAACTAGTGATTGGTTTTCATTTATTTTTCTTCCCACATTTCATATTTTCATTATCATAATCGTCATCAGTATCATCACCATTCCCATTACTTATCATTATTATTATTATTATTATTATTATTATTATTATTATTATTAATGTTTGTTGTTATCATCATCATCATCAACTTTATCATTATTGCTTTAGAGTCTGATTGTTACTTCTGGGTTTTATTACTTATTATCATTATTTATCATCACCGTTATCATCATAATTACTATTATCATCACCATTATCATCATAATCATCACCATCATCAACATTATCGTTGTGATCATCAACATCATCGTTGTGGTCGTCGCTGTCGGTGTTGTCACCGTGATGATGATGATGATGATGATGATGATGATGATGATGATGATTGTGAACCATTAATATTTTTCCTCGCTATTGATACATCTGTGTTTACCCAATGAGTTGGGAATATGTCTGCAGCCAACAGTAAACCATACTAGAATAAAACATTATTGATCAGAAGTGACTTCCTTATGCCAACAGAATATCACAGTTTCTAAAAAAAAAAAGAGAAAAAAACTAAATAAGAAATTAAAAACATAAAAAATGCCATGTTTGCTTAACGAGGACAGAGGAGAAAGCGAAGCATTATTTGAGTTAGTTTATTTCATTTCATTTTTTTCTTTATTTATTTACTCTCCCGTATTCACAATTATTTATATAGTCATATTTTTTCCATTTTTTTTTTTACTTTCAAGCTTTAAATTTCCATTGACGTTATGATTTCATTTTATAGCAATTTATTTTTTATATATTATATTTCTAAATTATATTATTTGCTATTTATTTATTTACTTCGAATACACTTTAGACAAAGTTACTTTTCAACACCTATTATACTAAAATGAAGAAAAAAATGGGGCCCGATGTTGTTACATTGAAATCCGAACATATACTACAATACAATACCATACAATTGCAATATAATATAAAAAAAAATATATAAAATGATATTCTGTTGCATGTCAATATTTCTAAGGATGTCGTGTATATCCTATGGAGATTAACTGAACACACTTGTGTTATGTTAACGTCATTCCTATCATCAGACATATCCACCATTAAAAAAAAAACGTAGATGCCACCGTTATTATATCATTTATTTGTTGGATTTATTACTTCTCCCGAGTTCGCTCCTCGTATCACAGAACGTACTGAAGCTATGAAGCTAGGATGTCCAAATTATGTAACAAACAAAAATAAATTTAGATAGGTTTCCTTGCGGGGTCTAGGATATTATGTTTCTTTCAGAAAGTTATATGGATATTAAATAACAAATAAATAAACAGATAAATAAATAAAGAGATTGCATGCAAGGAATCTACTGATAGACTGCTTCAATGAAAAAGAAGTACTAAACAAAAATTCAGTAAAGTAAGCAATGTTCGTATGCTCTGGAAAGTCGTGAGACCGTCTTTGAAATTATGATTTTTTCCAAAACTGTTAGTCCTCGTGTTTCTCCATCCATGTACGTTAATTTATTTTTATATTAAGTGACCCGGCTTTCTGCAACATAGCAGAAGCTAAGAGAATTAAAAGCAACACAGTAAACGAAGCATCACTGACACGATAAACACAAAACGTAAAATAGATGTGTATCATAAACATATGTAAATACAGACACGATATATGTCAGATATTGGAATATATAACAGTTGCTAATGTAGAATACATAGAAAAAGCTGGCAGCATAAGCCACACACACACACATATATATAGCAAAACGATATGTTTTAGATATTGATATATATATATATAAATACGCACACATGTACATTGTGTGTACACATACATGCATACGAAAACGCATAAATAGATATATTCAATCAAAAATGTATATTTCAGTGTGATTGCGAGGCTAAGTATGTCACTATTTGCATGCGATTATTTATGCAAATAGTGTGTGTACGTGTGACTGTGTGTATCAATGTACATAAAAGTGTGCATGTGTAACTGTGTTTCAATTTTTTGTTTGTACACCAGCAGTACACTTCGCCATGCAGGGAATATAAGAGCACCCATGAAAGCAGATATCGAAAATCCATTAGCAGATCGAGAAAGAAATATAAATGGAAACAATATTAGAGCAGAAAAGCTAAACGAATCTAGCACAGTGAGAGACGAACATTGAAATATATAGATATTCGCAGTTTATCATTTTGTAGTGTCGTATATAAACTGTCAAAGAAAACTATATCGACACAGGGTAAGGCCTTACAAGAATTCTCGGATTTATTCAACAACACGTAGATTTACTGACACAGGTTTCCATAACGAACAGGAAGGCCCACTCACCAGCACGACTTAGAAATGAACAGAAATGTTTAATTCTCATCTATACAAAGTCTTATTCACCAAGACAGAAATTCGCTGACCTAAGCAAAACATAATGACCAATACATGAACTTGCTTGTTAAATGGACTTAACAGCATAAAATTCAATCGTATATGCAAATATTTAGACAGTAGTACAGTCCCAACTCATATACGTGTTTTTCTTCCTAATACTCGTTCAATATTGACATAATGCCCACTAAAATACTTACTCAGCAACTCAGAAGTCAGTCGTCAACAGAATCATTTTCGATAACGTTAAAAACCACACCTTGATTTCATCATAACACCTCAATACTCGCATAACACTAACTCTGGATTCACGATTCCTTCTTCCTTCAGGCTACTCTCTCGGAACTCTCTGAATTGTCCTGAACACTACTAACTCTTTTGATTAAAAGATAAAATACTCACTTAAAAATATAAAACTTAATTCGCAATACCTATTTCTACATTACAACCATGACCTAAAGACCTGGTGTTTAAGGGCTTCTATGTCTTTGACCGAGCAAGCGCCCAGCCTCATCTACCCATGTCTTCGTGTTCTTTCTATATCTTCCCCATCCCAGGAAATTTTTCCGTCCTAAACCCTAACTTTTCCCTCTTAAGCCACAACTTTTTTCTACCTCATCGTAATGACTTCTAATTCATTCGCTTTTTATATGCATCAACCTCCAGTAATTTCAAGTGAACCACGACCATATCGCTCTTACCTACAACTAGCAGTGAAAATATCCCGCAACTTCTGATTGATAAATATAATATTTTACATTACTACAAGATGAAAACATAATTGGGGAGGAAACAGGTGATTAACACGACACCAATATTTCACTGGTATTTTATTTTACGAGCCTTTGAATCACGAATAGCAAAGCTGGCCTCGGGTGAATTTGAAATCAGAAAATTGCCGAAATGCATTTTCCCACTTCACAAAGGCTTGACCGTTCACTTGCATCTCTTATGATTTAATAAATAAAATTAATGTTGATAAAGAGCGAGAGAATCAGCGATTGAGTGAAGAATACAGACTGGGAAACATAAAGAATACAATCAGAGTGAGAAAGAGAGAGAGAAAAAAAAGACAGCGACACCGAGATACAAATACAGAGAAAAACAAATAGATTGTTGAAAAGAGGAGGAAAGCGTGGGAGTGAAGGAGTTATATGTTAGACAGAAGGAAGAGGTAAGGAAAGAAGAAATGATAAAAAAAGCTTTTTGATAAATAAACAAAACGAGATCATTTGATGAGACTACTACTATTCACAGTGAATTATTGATTAAAATTTACTCCCTTTAAAAGACACACAATGAGTCTGGCATGCACGTGTTCATCTTTAGACATGGACGCGCTTTTATTAGCACGCACATACACTAACCACTATTGCACTTAAAATGCATACACAAGCACTATTTCATTAACGTTACAAAATCCTGTCTCACATATATTACAGGAATGTAAATAGAAGACTAAGAACCACAAGTATATTTTGTACATAACCATACATTCTTTTAAACATCATATTTTACGCGAGTGTCTGACCTTGACTTAATAACTAACAACCACATTTCGCTCAAGCCACAAGAATGCACACATTGGATTATATGAAAAAATGGGTTGCTCATGGATAAATATCTCTTGAGCATAAGTCTCATTTATTAAGGATGACCTTTGCTTAAACAGCAAAATTTTCTTTATGAACCCTGATATAACATTTAATGCTGATATTTAGCAAATTTTATTGCAACTGATCAGTGTCATCGAAAACTGCATTGCTTTACATGCACCATCCGACAGATAACTCATGTATTCATAACCAGTCATTTACCTATAGGTGACCTCTCAGCCCGTTAGAAATATTAGTCAATTTTTTTTTTCTCAAATCGCGCCCTAACCTTTAAAATATAGAAGGATAGATTGGACAAATTATTCTTGATATATAAAATGTCTTACTGTATTTTAATGAAGAAACGTATATTTCCCTCGGATTATGTAGTCGGACATAGAGCATTCCTCAGAAATGCCTGGAAAATAAATGCCGGAATATCTATGACCATAGGTCATCTCTCTCGGTTTTGACATTTGTCAAAGCAACAAGAGCAAATGACCCGGCATGGATAAAGACGGGATGGTTACGACTGGAATTGTTTATCTTAGATATTCGGGAACAGATTAACAGAGAGCTATGCAAAAACAGCAAACAAAAAAAAGTCACTACGATCTCAAGTGGGGGTGTCTACGCTGTCGTTCAACCTATGAGAGTGCATTTTATACAAATCAGCCTCAAAACATACAGTGAATCTTGGAAAAGGTGTTTTCAGACAACGATAATTTGAATATATACAACAATATGAATAAAACCAGGCTAAGAACGTGTTTGATCACATATCTGCTTGACCCGACACTGACCTAGGGTAAATACTTCATAGCAATTCACCACTGCTTAGTGCACTTACTGTAGGTACACTGTAAGCCAACACGCAGTGTTCAACATCATGTCCTAAAACATCTTACAGCAGAAGTAAACTGATTATTTAAAGTTCCCTACTAGATTACCATATATGCATCCGGCTTGTCCTCATTTACCACAGTAGAAGACTTTCCACTATAAACGAGGTAAACTTTACCGGGTCACTTGAACTGCTATAAAAAAACAGCCAAATTTCCCTAAATTATGCTCTCGTTAACTGAATACTTTTTGAGCATCGGTAGTTTGCCTGATAACTTTCTCCAATCATTTCTGTCTCCTCTTGCTCTTACAGATTACTGCATATCCATATCTTCGTTATGCTTTCAATCTATTTTTCAAGATCAACCCATTAGTATTTTTCTATCATCTTTCCATATGGTCAACATTTTCTTATCGACTATCTGCCCTTACGATATGCCTAAAATTATTTTAATATTTTATTTATCGAGTTATTTTACATTGATCCACCGAATTCTAATTTTGTTTAGTACATTAATTTGTCAATTTTTCTGTCAATAAATTCCTAATATTCTTCTACAATTAAAACACTGTCTTAAGAATTAAGACTAAAAAGAAGAAAAAAAATGTTAAAGGTTGCACAATTTTTGTTGTATGTCTTCCTAATTAGGATGAGTCTGGAGCTAAACAACAATATCTTGCTACATGAAACAGTAAATTATCACGTTCAACAATATGCAATTTCAAAATCATTGCAGATTCCGCTATCTCACACGACTTAACAGTTGCCCAGCATAACAAACACATCTCAAGCCAAGGAGAATCTTACTCTCGCCTAACTTATGCCTAGTATAGCAACACATTAGTTTATTAGTACAAAAACTAATTACTTTATTTACACATGTAATGAGGAAGAATTGCAATGTTCAACGTTCAAGGAAAAATTTAATTAAAATTGAATTTCGTTTGAAAGTAAAATTAAATTTTCTTTCAATTTTCTTTCCTTTAAAAATTGCAATTAAATTACTTTATTTTTACCTTAGGTTTTCACTTTTAGTTTTGAGTAAAATTAAATGACAAAGAAATAGAAAACAAAATGAATAAGAAATTTTAAAAAAGAAAACAATGAATAATAATCGAAATTGAAATTTTCCAAGACGCATATGGATTTGAATAATTATAATTATAACAACGTGCCAAGAAGAGCCTTTATGTGGCCACTCATCTTGCTAGAAAAAACAACTAAATCTTCATCAAATCAATACCTTCTATCTAAAGGAAAAACAAGTCTTATTAAATAACATAAAGCCACAATCAATTTAAAAGACGGTATGGTAACGGCTGAATTGTCTTTGATCGGAGGTAATATTCATAAGAGCTGACCTGGGGCTAAACCACACAATAATTATGATTTCTTGCATTGCAACAAGCTAAATATTTTGTGGCAGGAAATCTATCAACTGGATTCACCCCAGTACATGAATGGTGGTAATTTGAATTAACTTGGAAGTTTAAAATGTAAAATGAACTTCCACGAGATTTGATTTGACAATAGAGACAGATGGTCTGCAGATTATGCAAATTCATAGATCCCTCTAACAAAATAAGGGTTTCCTAGCTTTGATAGAAAGCGAAGTATTAATGTCGTTTTTATTGGCACTTCTTCAAATGTGTGTATATATGTGTGTTTGTGTATATATGTGTGTTTGTGTATATATGTGCTTACGCATGTGCATATACAAACCACGTATACATACAAGCATATAGCATATCATATATGCGTGTATATAGTTACATGCACGTGTATGCCTACGTGTGCATGCGCGCGGACGAATATAATTTTGAAGCTAGTGCCACTAGGGATTGAGTTTGAGGATTTGAAAGTTATACTAATGGCATTGTTGCGGCTCGGCACTTCTACAAGGAACGATATTGTTCTGTACCTTAACATCATTGCGTATCTCTATTAATTCTACCTCGATCGAAGGCATGGTTCGTCAAACTTCCATGGTGCTTCAAGGGTTGTCTTGTCTCACTTCATAACCAGTTATGACACACACATATAAAGAAGTTAATCATATTTTTTCTATACATTCTATCGCTAATCTAACACAAATATAATTCATAATATACGTGTTTTATCGGAACAATTTCAAAACAGTACCTTCATCGCTTGATGCTATAAAACTTTACATACACTCTTATCTCTTAAAACAAATTTATTTATTTATTTTCAGATTTGAAAGAAGATTCTAAACTACATTCAAATCTGCATCCATTAATGATTTTGAATTTACTATCATTTAGGTAACTTTCATTCAATTTTGGCAATTGAATTGTACATTCTATCGAATTATCTAATGTGATTCGGTTAGGCTGTTAGTATTTTATCGGTCCCCGCTGAATACAATCATTTGTTTATAAACTTCATTGTTTTCTGGACACTTTTTAAATGAAATACATAGCTAAACATACATACATCTGCGTGTGTGGTTATATATATATATATATATATATATATATATATATATATACGTGAATTGATATGTATAAACATGTGTTCATTCTCTACAGTTATATGTTTGCATATATATGTGTGTATGTGTATGTATATCAGATCGCTTATGACTGTTACTAGTAACATAAAATCCTGTAAAAAAAGAAACTGAAAAGTGATACTCAATGTACCGCAAAAGTTGCTTGATCGAACAGAAGGGAAAACAGTTTGTGCATAAATTAGAGCGAGCACCTCCCGGCCAAGATGAAATCTGCTTAAAATCCATCTGGCCAGACCTAACACCGTAATCTTAATTCCGATGCGTACCAACCTGTCACAGTAAACTGAAAGTTTTCAGTTAAAGCTATTTACTCGAGCTTGTTAGATTTCTTGTTTTCACGAAATGCGCTTTCGATTTTTTTTGCTTTTAATGACCCTAGCAAGCTGTGAAAAATAAAGTGATTCCGAAAGGTTCTGGCTCTGATTCTTGTGTAACTTGAGACACTAGAGAAATATCATGACCTAACAGGTTCCTTGAAAAAGGAAATTGCTCGAATACTCCTGAAGGTGCTCGAAAGATAAGAGGCGTTACCTTAGTTCACAGGTAGTGAACTGACACCGTAGTATATCTCCAGTGTTAAAATCTGTGCAAAGGCAATGTGATATTCATAACTATTATTATTATTATTATTATTATCATCGTCATCATCATCATTATTATTATGAAGACTGGGCTAGAGGAAATACTTTTGGGAGTTCTTTAGTCCAGCATTGTGACTCTTACAAGGCATATAGAACTTAATTTTTACTAGAGCATTTTTCATAGATATGTATATTTAATTATTATCATTATTGTAATATTAGCCAAATCTGATGGGAAATAATTAGGACGGAAAAATCACTCAACAGCTGCATTATTAAATGAATGGTTGAGCTGCGATCATGTCTTCGCTCCTCATTTCAATGGTGCGCGATTTTGAAACCCGTTCATTATACTCGAAGGTCTCATTTGGTAACAAATATATTGAAGTATAACTCAGTTAACTAAGCTTATAATTAGAGCATCGATAACATAGGATTCCGTAGTATTCTGATAAACAGAATTACGTGATAACCGCGGTGTCGTCATGCAGTGTCTAGTCCTAGCAATGAATGCCTACGCGGCATTATTGTACCTTAAAATAACTAGGGAATTGAAATAATATTCTGTGCCGAAACTTATAAAAGCATTCGAATAATGTTAATATTCTCTATAGTGCGTGTAAATTGAGAATAAATTATGATTACAGTCACTGAATAGTCTGTTGTACAGTTCTACGTAATTTGTTTAAGATATAATAAATACATATTCTGCATTACAGAAGAGAAATGTAATGATAATACAAATAGTAAAATTAATACATATAGGTGCATGAGCAGATAGAGGGACAAAGGCATACATACATGCTTCCATGTGTGTGTGAGTGTGAGTGATTGTGTGTGTGTGCGTGTGTGTGTGTGCCTTATTTAATGCATGTACAACATTAATATCTCCATTTCTAAAAGGGACTTAGAATATATAAGATGTGGAGCAAAATAATATTTACTAGAACAAATTAGATATTTACCGAGATTCGAACAGTGCGGTTGTTGAAGTTTTATTACAGTGTGTGTGTACGCGTGTGTGTGTGTATGTGTGTGTCAAGGGAAAGAGAGAGACAAAGGAAGAAAGAGACTGATACATGGGGAGACATAGACATGGATATAGAGAGTGGTAGTTATGTCTTATGTTTCCTATACATAACTATGTATTATAGTCATTCTTATTGTCTAATACTAAAATTGAACAATAATTCAGATGTGCATATGTGCATATATATATATAT
>NC_068981.1:142082251-142083302 GCF_001194135.2 Octopus bimaculoides | reverse complement strand
TATATATATATATATACATAATATGTGTATTAGTGTGTAGAAATATGTACATACGAGTATACATATGTATGCATTTGATCTTATATATATATATATATATATATATATATATATATCACGCAACAAACAGGAAAGATTGCCGGAAACAGAAACAAAAGCAGACTTGTAAATGAAAGAGTTGTAAAGGAAACAAAATGCCCTGCAACTGTATTATATATATCAGAATTGAGAACAGTGTAAGGCGTGTTATGACAGACAAAGGACACGAATATCAAACGTCTGTTACAAGACACGTTTCTCCGCCTGTTCATCAGACTAATACATACATAATACATGAGACATTCCGAAAATAAGACCTGAACATTTCACAAAGTTGCAAACTTACATCTATATATACATCTACTTATACATATGTGTGTGTGTGTATTCATATATATATAACCTAAACACATATTTATTTCTATGCATGTATAAATACATACATACGTCTCTCTCTGAATTTCTCTTTCTCTCTCACTCACAATATACACACACACATACACATATATACGTGTGTGACTACATATGTTTATAAGGTACACGTATGTATGTATAAAAGTGTGTGTGTGTGTGTGTGCCCGATTGTACGCGTTTTGCGAGGTGTATGTGCGCGCACATATATAGGTGCAGTCATTGCTATGTGGTTATGTGGTTCGTTTTGCAGCTACGTGGCTTCGTGGTGAGTTTTACTGCGTAGTACACAGGGCAAGTGTCTTCTAATATATCCCGGGACCGACCAATGCCATGATGGGTAAATTTCATTGAAAGGAAACTGTGAGGAAGTCCGCCGTATTTATATCTATATGTGTGTGTGTATACGCTCACGCTCACACACACAAACTCACATTCACTGTAGATTACAGTGGAGAGAAAATTCTCTTATGGGGGAAGATGCAAATGCACCATTATCATCTCAAGGCCACCATCGGTTTCATGCCACCAATTCTCAGCATGAACTCAATGTTAGCCTTCTTAACAACACACAAATGACATATTATATATATATATATAT
>NC_068981.1:142076861-142081831 GCF_001194135.2 Octopus bimaculoides | reverse complement strand
TATATATATATATATATATATATTTGTCAACGGTGGCATCGCGTTGGAGAAGATCGAACATGATCACACACCACGGCAATCCCACCAAACTGAGATCATAACTTTTTTTTTTGCACAAGCGGTCCTTTTGGTGAAGGTTTTAGCTGTTGACCTTTGCTACACCAGGATCGTCTGCGCCTCACGTTGGAGTACAGTACCCACTTTTCATCCATAGTGATTACTGACTCCAACCAATCGAATCTTCGGCTTCACCAGAGCAGACTTTCACATGCAGTGGGTTGCATGTGCTTGTTTCTTCGCTTTAGTCAATTCATGTGGCACCCATTTTCCAAGGTTGCTGTCACAATAGACACATTGGCTACTGCTGATAGTCGGCAACACTGATTGGTTACGAAAATGAAAGTGGCTTGGTTTTCCAAGAACATTCTTACCAATGTATTCTATATATATATATATATATATATATATATCTTGGATTTCGACGTCTACTTTTCCAGGCCTCCGATGAGTTACTTGAACTACTGAATTAGACTTCAACGTGACTAAGTATTATAATCTCACGTGTACCCTTAACATATTCCTTGTTCAACTAAGAACACTTTTATATATTCGACACAAGCTTAAATTTTGAAATTCCTTTTCTCATTCGATGGATTTCTTTATTCTCTATTTACGAATTTCACTTACGAGTCTTTGAGGAAATCCAGGGTATGGAAAAGACATGGCAGGCTGTCATACAAACAAACACTTGTATATTAGTTATTAGATGTAATAAATATACTGTGTTATCTGTTACATATATATATGAAAGGCATTTTGCAATCAAGTGTCCTTCTTGTAGCAGCCAAGTAACCAAAAATTAGATTTGTGTACGCTTCTATGTAAACCATAATCTATTCGAGTATGTTTATTATTATTTCTGATCATTATTATTATTATTATTATTATTATTATTCAGTAGTCTTATTTTTATCACGTGCTTACACTGCACTACTGAGCGTAGCTCTGTGTGCCTTAGGTATGTGCTGTGGTTTGTTGTGATGCTCTTACTTTTATATTTTTATCGTTATTATTTTTATATTATTATCCTTATTATTATTATTGCTATTCTTCTTCTTATTATTATTATTATTATCACATATGTGTGTGTTCGTGTTTGGGTTTGTGCTTATGTATGCGAGTGTACGTATTGTATAATATTTACACTCGCATACATAAGCACAGTATGTATAGTATTGTATAATACTATACACAGTTGGGGACAGAGAGGAAAACAGTGAAACTTATAAGTATTGATGGACGCTTACGGACTGTTTTGATGAATTTCGCTGCCTCAAACTTGTGAATTATAATATATTATAGTAATTATTACAATTATAAAGATGTTTACAATATCATATCACATATGTTGGGTACATTGTGTCTTTTTTTTGTATCTAGCTTGAAAATAACGGCACCGCACCTGCTTAGAAACGATACACACACACACACACATATATATATAAAGAGAGAGAGAGAGAGAGAGAGAGAGAGAGAGAGAGATGTGTGTGCGCGTGTATATATGGGAGATTTAGGTGTGTGCATATACATACATAAAGGAATATATAATTTCATATGGATTTAAGTAACCAAACACCAGCATACACAGTTAAAAAAATTTATGTAGATACTTGTACATTATAAACATAAACAAAAAACATCAATATACATACACAACAGAAACACACACATGCACACGCAATCTGTCACAGAACCACAGACACATCCACATACTTACAGCGCTTGTATATCTTTTCATGAGAAAGTATTTAAACACTAGATCGAAATATGAAAATGTATTTTTACAATGATGCAAAATGACAGCCGAGAAATAGAATAGCGAAGATTGAAAAACAAATTTGTATTAGGTCCAATCACTCCAGTCTTGCTGTCGTGTAGTTCTGTCATATTCATTTCGACTAAAACATGCCATTATTATAGCATGTAACATCATTAGATTTGACAGTAGAATTACAATGAGAAATCTCTGTCTGCGCTTAGACAGCGGCAAGAATAACAACAATAAATAAATAAATAAATAAATAAATAAATAAATAAATAATAATATTAACAAGAATGACGACGACGATGATGATAATGATTTGTTTTATTTGCCACCAGGACGACGGATGAGAGTGACAATACAACGATATACCTAAAATGTAGTGATTTACATACAAGGAACTGATACAAAATAGAATAGAATATTTACTCTGTATAATAAAACAGAAAAGACATTTTTCGTAGTATAAATCGGCAAAAGAAAAGGATGAGGTTTATCTCATCCACCTGACAAAGGAGAACTTCTAAAGACAATCTTGGAACTCCATCATTCAAGATCTTTCTGAATACCAAAGTTAAGTGCCTTGACGAGACTTCTGTTCTCCGACTTACTGGTCTATACTTAAAGAGATATCATCGACTCTTGCCATTTTTGCAATTTTCTCCCACCTTTCTATAAATTCACTCGAGAACAGCACCTCCCTTTCGATGAGGGCTCTGCCAAAAGAGAACCCCTCTGCACTTATTTTCCTCGCCGAGCTGACTATTTTGCCAGCTCACCACCTTCATAATAATAATAATAGTGATAATAGTCCTTTCTACCATAGACAAAAGGCCTGAAATTTGGGGGGAGGGAACTATTCGATTTCATCGACCCCAGAGTTTCACTGGTACTTAATTTACCGACCCCGAAAGGACGAAAGGCAAAGTCGACCTCGACGGAATTTGAACTCAGAACGTATGAACAGACAAAATGCCACTAAGCACGTTGCCCGGCATGCTAACGATTCTGCCAGCTCGCCGCCTTCATAATAATAATAATAATAATAATAATAATAATAATAATAATAATAATAATAATAATAATAATAATAATAATTATAATTTTGCTCAATACGACAGATTTGCTTACCAGTTGTTTGACTTTCACCAGAAGAGCATGTCCCTTGTTGGCTGACAATATGTGCATCCCTGATCACGAGCAGAAGTATTTGGGGAACATCATAGCCATGTGTCAAGAGGAATTCTTTGAGGTTTGAAGAATTCATCTTGAAAACATGGGTGTTTCGTTCAATATCCTTAAGCAAGCTTTAATCAAAGAAATTTTGAGCGGGATGGGCTACTCGACTTGAAGAAAATTTTAACTGGGACCCACCTGCAAGGTCATGCACTGTCTCGATATGAGATCACGAGCTGGCAGAAGCGTTGGCACGCCGGGCGAAATGCTTAGCGGTATTTCGTCTGCCGTTACGTTCTGAGTTCAAATTCCGCCGAGGTCGACTTTGCCTTTCATCCTTTCGGGGTCGATAAATTAAGTACCACTTACGCACTGGAGTCGATGTAATCGACTTAATCCGTTCGTCTGTTCTTGTTTGTTCCCTCTATGTTTAGCCCCTTGTGGGCAATAACGAAATAGATATGAGATCACCATATCGTGCACATATGGCTGTAATGAATGTGTCTGGTATAACCTTATCAGGCAGTTATTCATGATGGGTATATAGAGCTTCGTGTGTTTGTATCCCAGTATCACTTTGTTGACAAGCAATGCTCTCTCTCTCTCTCTATCTCTCTCTCTCACTCAATAATAGTACAAATCATACCGTTTGGATTTATATACATATACCATATACATATGTATAAGGCGTGCAAAAAGAAATATAAAGAAATTGTTTCACAGAAATATTCCCAAGTAGTGGGGAGAATTTCGATGTCTACCCATACAAAGGTCACCTTGATCATTAAGGTAAATATCCTCTCCCATTCATCATTCTCCAGACTGTAGGCGCATCGTCAGAGTCAGTTCATTCATTCAGACCATAGTCTCCATTCTCTTCTACCTTTAACCATATTTACTGGGCATTAACACTTCAGTTTGCAATCTCATTTTCCATCACTGTTTAAAGTTGAAATCTTTGATGAGCTTTACCCTAAGTCAAATGTGCCACTCTTCAGCCTTTTCAGATTTGTTCACCGTACAAATACTTTCACAAAACCAACAAACGAATAAAGACCGACTTGCCCTCCCGGTCAAAGAAATCGGATCGACGGCTGCCTCAATAGACTTAGCTGATGGCCCACTCCATCTTTCACATGAAAACAAGTAAGCAATGTTCGGAAATTGGGAGAGCGTGTACAGAACAATACTTAATATATTAATGCCCTACCGATTCTGAAAATGTATCGCCCTTCTGGCGAAAATGTTTTCCAAGACATTAACAATGGCCACATTTTGCAAGAGGATTGTAGTCGATTTGTATTAATATTTTAAAACTTATTTGCTCTGGAGGAAATGCGTATGAAGCCTGGCACGTCTACTTACTGTCGTAATGATGATGAATACAATGATGCTAACTATTAAGAAGAAGCAAGCCAGTAAGAGATGGGTTGATGATTAATAATGATGACAACGGCGATGACTATGATAATGATTATAATATTCATGACGATGATGCTGATCATATATTCTTTAAATACTACAAGGGCAACAATGGTAACAACAGCAGGAACACCATCACAAGCAGGTATGTTTGTAGAAAAGTCAACAGACTACTCAGTGTACTGATTAAGATATTATGTTATATTCTGCCTCAGGTCACTAAAAATATATCTTAGTTTGCCAAATGATACGTATACACACACACACACACACACACACACACACACACATATTTAAAATTATATGAAGCAAGTATGTACACAAAGTTACATATATTATAGAGAGAAATATATATATATATATATATATATATTTCTTGTGGTTAGCAGCCGTCACTTCTAAGTGGTTATATATACAGACATACATATATATATATAGAGACATGCATACATACATATATGTACATAATATGTATGTACATATATGTTCGTCATATATATATGAACATATATATGCGTGTACACGCACAAACACACACTCATATAATATA
>NC_068981.1:142065463-142076693 GCF_001194135.2 Octopus bimaculoides | reverse complement strand
TATATATATATTTATATATTAATAGAAATATTTTCGTATCTATTTGTTTGCATCCCTGCAAATCTAAATTAAAATCAATTCAAATATTGGAGAACGAAATAGAATGTTTCCTATCCTTTCTACCTTTGTTTCCATATCCTACATTTTGCAGCTCAAACAGTGTATTGATCGATTTCAATGACTCCTGGTGCTATAGCGCAATATTGATCGTTGTACTCCATCTACAAAAATGCCCTTTGCAGCAGGATAAAGGCAAGTACGATGCATCAAGGTCTTCGATTTAATCTGCAGCAATTTCTTCCTGCTTTTGAAATATTTAATCTTCTTACAACTAAATACTTCAGTTAGAGAGCATATTTAAGTACCTAGCCGGTCTCAGCGGGGGAGAAAGCCACTCAAAAACACTTTTCTGAGTTGAAATCTTACCAGTTTTCAAGGATATGTTTCCTTACTACTCAGCAAATAATTTTCGATCAGTTCCTATGTCTATGTTCGTTTTATTTATTTTTGTTTGCTAATTATCGACCCCACATTGATGTAATAGTAAATCATAAGGATGTTTTAATCTATATATCTGAAGTAGAAGTAGCTACTGGACATTGATCTGAGATTATACCGGACATTTTCCATGTCTGTCGCTTCCATTAGTATTGGAAAGCACAACATAAAATTGTCAATTTTCCATTAATTTTCTTTCTATGCATTTCCCGAAAGTTGTAAGAAAACCAAATATGTAAATAATGTAAACTGAAACTTTTTTTGCTGTTTTTTTTAATAAAAGCTTTTAATAAATATATGTACCATTTTCTAATCAATTAATTATGTAGCATAGCAATAAGTGCATTATTAATATTATTAATAATTGTTTGCTATTGAAAATCAAAAGTGCAAAATATAGAAAAAACACTCGTTTTCTTTTTCCTTAAAATATTTACGAGACACAGAGTGAAAATTAAGATTATATGCATTTCTTTGTAGCAAGCTAACGCAATTTGATCAAAACATGTTCTTTTTCATTCCGATTGTATTTCACTATTGAATGAATATGCTTGTACAAAACTGAATATTTAACTTATTTATTCCAGTGATGTTAAGATAATTGATAAACACTGAGTGAAAACGCTTTGGGGTAATAAAATCGTTTACAAGTCTAATTTTACATATGGAAACACTAAAGGTGATGTCAAACTACTGAGTCTGTCTCGATGTGGTTAATTGGCCTGACAGAAATAGCACTGAAATCAATCTCAATTCATATCCAACAATTTTTGAGAAGGCGAGAACATTATACAACATAGTCTAATACAGTCCTAAACGAAGAGGAAGAACAGAGTTGTAATCAATCACAAAAGTTTCGATGAAAGCTGATTTACAAGTTAAAGAAGAACAATAACAAATATCACCAGTGACTGTGTAAAACAATGTTTAAGGCGAAAGTGGAAAGTTGGCAGCAAAACATAATTGTATACCTAAACAGACTGAATTTAGTAAACATTTTGAATAGCAAAAATCGTTTTCTTTGCTGAAATGTTAAATGAAGCTATGGTTAAGGAAGAGAAACATAATACTCTCCAAATGTGTCCTCCATTTTACGTAAAATTGGGAGGAAAACTGAACTTCAGTTGTAAATTGATAAAGCGTAGATATCGCTGTACAATTAAGACGTTCTCATTGCAACTTGATGGTTTGGAGTTCAAATATATCGTTAAGCGCCTCGGGCAAGTTCAGCAGACTTGGGAAAGTCTGCTATTATAAGTTTGCTTACACAAAATGCTTACCAATGAAATTTAGTAGACGGAAGCTGTATGGAAAAACATCGGAGGAGACATCCAGTTTCGAGGGGACAGACCTAATCAATCGACTACATTAACACCACCACCTCCTTCTCCTCCTTAAAATAGTTAATAAACTGCTATCTCTGTAAGCATTCTGGACTGGCTTCTGCTCCAACAATAGGTTCTCTTCTTCCCCGTTACCGTATGAGACCTTAAAGATTCCATAAGTACTGATATTCTGCATTTGACTTGACCATTAATAAAAGTATATTTTGTAATATAACCGATGGCGTTTCAGAATGCAAACGCACACTAAGGCTACTGGTAAATTTATGCAATGATTTTGAAAGATGTAGTAATGGAGAAAGATTTCTCTCCTGACAATATGATATATGTGCAGGCATTGCTGTGTAGCTAAGAAGTTCACTTCGCAATTCACACTTCCAATTCAGTACGTTGGGCAAATGTCTTGTATTATTACACCGACAGATATTTAGCGAGTGAATTTGGAAGATGGAAACCGTGAAGATGTGTGTGTGTGCGTGTGTACACAACATGCATATATATTGTGATTGTCTCTCACCGCTTGATAACTTGATAAGTGATGTTGGGATATATCCCTCCAAACTTCGCTTAAAAGAGAACGATATAATAAGACTTTAAACAACTTTTGGAGTAAAATCATTAAATCAAAGCGCATGCGTGTTAACAGCCAATTGATTGAAATAGGTATAATAGTGAAAGAACAAATATTATTTTTGGTGCCAGAGAACAGCCGTATCTGGTTACTTAACAAAATGTTACTCACCAACAAGCTCCTGCCGTGTTACGTCCTGTTTATGTTACTTCTACCGTTACTACAAAACATCCTTGTTCCTTTGAACTAACTAGTTATGTGAAATATCCGCCGGAGACACTTGACACATCTGCTTTGTCTAATTCATTTCATCTTGAATTGAAAGCTGTATGCTAAAAGTTTTACCCTAACCTTCTCTAGAATAACAGTTCTCTGCAAATGTTATTCGACTACTCCATTTACACGCATCGCTCTACAAAACTATAAGCTGAACAATAACTATGGACAGTGTTCCTTTTACTTCGTTCTAAACAATGATTGTTTATATGAATGAAATCAAATAATAAACAAACACTATATGAGCATTTTGTTGTTTCTTTAACATATTTTATAGGCTCGTTTATATTATTAAGGCAATACAAAAACTGTCAAGGGTGAAATATAAATAAACTTTAGAAAACATTAAATTATTTGACTACTTGAAAATAAAACATAATAAAAGAAATTATAAATGAGGCGAATAAACGCAGTTTTGTTGAATTACAAAAGAAAATTACTAAGAATTGAATACAGCTGAAATGAAGATGAGCTATCGTTTTTTACTTTATTTTTTTCTGGGGATGGAAATAAACAAATAAATATTTTAAATCTAAAGACTAATTTTAGAAGAAATTTTAGCTAAAATAAACGAATTTAAAAATAGTGTAAAAAATAATTCAAATTTCAAAAAATGTACTCAGAAAAGAATTGTTTATTTAAAACGCTAAAATGACAATCTAAAGCCAAATGAAATTATAGTCTCTTAAACTGGTGAAATGAATTATCTAATTAAGAAAATAGGATTGTTTCCTTCGTAGAATATGGAGGGGGCAGATATCGGAATCTTTGACTTGCGAAAAAAGATACTGTATTCAATAGATGGATTCTAACTGCAACAATTAGAGTTTATAAACTAAGTGAGCGAGATTCTGTTGAACGTAAATTTGAAGACCAGCTTTACTACTTAGTCGACTCATTAAGTTAAAATATCTATTTACATGTCCCAAAGCATTTTTTCAAATCTAGATTTAGAATTTGTTGAAAAAGAAAAAGGGGGAAAAAGGCAAACAGTGTGTTGAATGACTAACCAATAAATGAATGAATGAATAAATACAACTGAAAAGACAGAAAGCTAAAAATGGATTAAGCTTATGATTTCAACTAATATTTTTAACTATATTAAGATTATTTAATTCATCATTCTTTTTAATTAAATTAACCCAATTTCAGAATGTCTTTATCAAATAAACTTGGTTTATCTTCACGATTTATTTAAATGTAATTTTAAAATAATTTTAGTAACTGATTTTTGTTTTGAGGCTAGAGAACTACACATATGAATAAAAACATTGACTTCTATTATCTCACATGTACGAGAAACATTTTATTTTTTCTTTACAATACTAGATAGAAATATCTTCGAACATATCAATACCCTTCAGTTTTTTAAGCAATTGCTGTTTTAACCCCAAATCAACAATGATTGAGTATATATATATATATATCCTGAAAACGATTCAGCTGTTATTGTTTGCTTTAAATTCCAATTATCATAATGTTGCTTTACATGCAGTATGTATGTTTCCTTAACGGTTCGGAATCATTTGAGGGCAATTTGGCCGCTAATCTTATAAGATGGAGGAATTGCATACAGGCTAAGTTGTTAAACTTCTAAGGATAATATGTCGCACCAAACTAATCAAGAAACACATATGATCAAAGAAGTTCCTGTTATGACCACACAAGAACATAACACACTGCTCGGTGCGAGAATCGAACCAACAATCTAACGATCATGACGAGTCTCACGCCCAACAGTGACATCATACCTTAACTAAAGAATACTGCTGGACAAATTATTTTTCTTTTAACATGATGTCAATTCCGATAGAGTAGACCTATCATCAGAAAGCAATGATGTAATACAGTATCACGTGTCCTTGTCATATTTAAGATAGTGGTGGGGAGGTTTGAGAGAAACTTAGCTGCTTTTACAAGCTCACCGATTAGACATTTACAGGCACACATCCTGTAGGTATGTATTTGAACTGGAGACGCGGGTATCAAAATCATACTGATCGCACAGCATATCAATATTCTACCGTAGCCTCAGATCTACCAAAACTTCGTTATTGACATTTATTTGAAGGAAAGTGTATGAATCCTATGTAAGGATCGGTTCGTTCTTCATGCAGGTCGACAGACTTAATCCATAACCCGATTTAACGAAACGACATGACACTTAGTGACATTAAGGATAGCACAATCTTTGTTGCGAGTATTTGACTCAATTACTCAGTGTGAGGATAAAATTCTAGCCATTTTTAACAGATCTAAAGGCATTTATTACCGACATAGGAATGGCCGTTCCTACACTGACTAAGATTTCAATATACAAAGTAAAATTTATCAGATTTAGATGTGGATTTTAGACAACATTATGATGTTTTATAGTATATATTCATACAAGCATACGTATAAAAATCGATTATATATGTGTATTTGTACGTATGTTTGTGCGAGTATATAATAACTACGTGATGCCACACAACTGTACAATTTTCTCAATGAATTTTGAATATATTCAAATGCCTTTGAAGGAATACATGGATGTAGTGGAGAAACTGTACAGTCAAAGCAATATCTATTCCTCATTATAAAGCACTGATTTCTTTCTTGAAGTGTATCCAACACGAACCATGTTCTGGTTAATGTATGTGTGATTGTGTGTGTTATGCAACAACAGTGGAGGCGCAATGGTACAGTGGTTAGGGAAGCGGACATGCGGTCATAGGATCGCGGTTTCAATTCCCAGACAGGGCTTTGTGAGTGTTTATTGAGCGAAAACACCTAAAGCTCCACGAGGATCTGGCAGGGAATGGTGGCGAACCCTGCTGTACTCTTTCACCACAACTTTCTCTCACTCTTACTTACTGTTTCTGTTGTGCTTGTAATTCAAAGGTTCAGCCTTATCACACTGTATCACGCTGAATATGCCAGAGAACAACGTTAGGGGTACACGTGTCTGTGGAGTGCTCAGCCACTTGCACGTTAATTTCACGAACAGGCTGTTCCGTTGATCGGATCAACTTGAACTCTCGACGTCGTAAGCGACGGAGTGCCAACAACAACATGCAACAACACAGCGTAAATCAGCAGAACTGAACTAAATTTCAATATTACAAATCCTTACTGTGTGTAAAAGTAACACTGGTAATACTTTCTTTTTAAGCTGTTAATGCATAGCAAAGTGAGGGTGTTAGTCTACAGACGAACCGTTCCACAACTTCTATAATCCTCAAGATTTCATCCCTAACCAGTAACAATCTATCAAACGATTGTCTACCCTGTTTTTCTGCACATAATATACACATGATGTTTTTGTAATTATTCACCACAGAGTGAGGCTTTGTATAGTTTAGATATATTTCAATAATTATGATTTACGCTGTGTTTTGTATAAAAAAAGTTAATTAATGACGAGCAGTCAAATGCGCAAATATGCAAATAAATCAGTTCGCCATAAGCCTGCTTTATTTACCAGCTGACCTGCTGGGAATGACTTGTCTGAAGAGTGATCAACCACCGTGAAACGAACCGTTAAGAGATGCCCTTAATCTTTTATCTCTGCATCAATGGCATAAAATACGCTTGCATTTGTATTTGACTAAAAGAATCGCTGTAATATCCACACAGATGAGCATATGGAAATAAATACTTATATACGAACACTATGTAAATATATACATAGACTAACATATATGCACACTTGCGAATATACAGGTGCACCTACATATACAAATGTTCACATGAAACATATACACACCTACAAAAAATAAAAACATACATACAAATTTATATATCCTTACATATATACAAATATCCCTAGCTAGCTAAATCAATGAGTTTATATTGTCAGGTGTGCCCTAAGTAACAAATATGATACATATATGTGAGTTCTATATGTATAATTGAGAAAATGAATACAACACGTGCTCACTTTCGATATTATGTATATATATATATATATATAAATATGCGTAGGACTTCATGGCTTTTATTTCTCTAAACATTTGTGATTTGTATCCGTGTTACCTACGTATGGAAGAAACGGTATTACTTCACAAAGTAGGATTACTATAAAGTTTATATGAAGTGAATAAATTCAATTATCGTATTGCACCAGAATAGAAAAACCATAAATAGTCATATGAAAAGAAAACCTCGATGCGATTCACTTTGTAAATCTTTGAAAGAATCTGGTGAACCATAAGATACTGTATGTTGTAGAATAGGTGAATGTTTCATGTTTCATGTACATAGCAATGTATCAATTTACTTAACTATGCGATTAGTGACGAGATATGGAACATATATATTGTTGATAATCTGATTTTCATTTTTGGAATTTCTTTATAGATATTGATATTGAGACATTGTCAAATAGACATTTACAGCGCAGCTGTGTATTAGGTGCGCTGGAAAAACACACACATAAAATCGCATTTCCATATCTATGAACACAAGCATGTATATAAGAATGTATATAGACAAACACAACATACACACACACGTACATACATATATTATATATGTACACATACAGACATATTTATATACACAAACTCAAATATTCGCATAGATATACATATATAGCTCAAAAATATATATGTATGTGCAATAGTATAGACACATACGCATAGATAAACGTATAGATACGTGCATATATATATGTGTGTGTGTGAGTGTGTATTATTAATACATACATGTCTTTATATATATGAATGTATATATTATGGTTTATATACAGTATTAATACGCACACACACATATATAGGTATGTACACATCCACACTCTCAGGCACAAAATATATGTTTATGCTTGTACACATTCATAGCAAATATAAACAATGGTAGTTCCGTTCTCATGTGAAGTGAGGTTAAGCGAAACGATGTACGACACTACTTTTAGGTAGAGTGCAATAATATACAATGAAAGCTATATGTCTGTGCGTAGTATTTGGCCTTTCCTCACTGCAGTCCTATACACGCGACTATATTACTGGTGTAAGAAATGAGAGTATTCTGCCCTAGTGTTAACTTTCAAGAAATTATGGCACACATATTTGGATACATATATATTACTTTATTTGCGGGTTAACAACACGGCCAACGGTTTCATACGAAGGGATTTTCTCATACATAAAGGAGACGAGTTGCAGCACTTACAGGTAGCACCGTTAAACAATTGTGGAGGTCTCTTGACATGAAACATTTGGTTGCCTTGTTAACCCCAGAAATAAACAATATATATATATATATATATATATATATATATATGTGTGTGTGTGTATATATATATATATATATATGTGTGTGTGTGTGTGTGTCTCACCAAATGCGGTATTGGGCATAAAGTATTGTCAATCCACAAATAAAATATATATTCACCAATGCATTTTTGAGCTCTCATCATCACTGTTCGCCACTATCGTTTCGAATAATATATTTCGTGTCTTTGTTAAGTAGTTACCTTCACTTTTTAAAGCGACATTGTTCGTTCTTACTCCATGCGACGTTGGTGTCATATAAATTTATATGAATGTAGACACTTAATTACCTCTGTCCCATATTGTAGGAATGAACCAAGAACCTATTTTTTTGTATCAAAACTAAATTCTTAATTCAGTTTTGGAAAATGTGTCTGTGTCTGATCATACCTACACTCTTAGTGTTTGAAATATAAAACTACACAAAGTAAGTCACGCCCTAATCTAACAATATCTCTTCTGCACCAACGCAGATTTTAATTTTATACGCATTTTACCAGGATATTCTCTTCCATCAACGTATATTACTTCAGGTGTACTATCCCTTCTTTTACAATAAAACTAAAAGTAAATATAAAATTTCATATATATATATATGAATAAAATTTTATACATACATACATACATACATACATACATACATACATACATACATACATACATACACGAGAATCAACTTTTTGCTTTGTTTATTTCCAGAATACGTTAAACAAATCGTATATTTTATCTCTTACCAATTAATTGTAATGTCTAGGGAGATTGCTAGTAGCTTACAAAGCTGTAGGTTTTGTTATTTAAAAAGTCAGCCAATTATTGCACCCCCACGCACACAAACTACAGACAAGTACTCATACACATATGAGCTAATATACAGACATGCTGAAAATTTCTGGAGTAAACACGTGATTCTCTGTTAATAGAATCGTCTAGCTTCCCATTTCTTCAAATCTCAGGAAGATATGCAGTTGTAGTCAAGTAAAATACACAACCACACACATATATGTAATTATTAATCGTAGATTACTAACTTATAAAACAATTCCGATCACATTCTTCAGTTTATTACTATTTTTTCATAAGATAAATTTCTCAATGTGGAAATTGTTTCTAAATTTCGGTATCTTACCCTATTTCCCAAAGTATTAAACACAAACGGGCACATCGAATATATGTTCTTGCATAATGCTTTGCGGTGAGGTCAACGAAATACTCGCAAATTTCTAAGAAACAAAATTACTGAATGTCCAGTGATATCGAAAATCTTTTTGAGGAAAATACTGTCCTAGACACAAATGACCGTTCCATTCCTTTATCCACGTATGCGTGGTCGTGCATACATTTGGTAAGCTTTCTATGATGACCCTATGCAATAATGTTTACCCGGTGGTTGAAAAACAAGCACAAATTTTCTACAAGTTATACTGACACGATTTATAAATAAATGACATTACTTACATGGAGTTAGTGAATGTCCACATAGATATGTGTAAAATCCTTTACTCAGAAGAGCCTTTAGATTCTCCTCCACAAATGAAGCACTGCAAACAAAAAAATAATTAAAAGAATTATTACAGAGTAAATGAAATTCTAATGAACAATAGGAATACAAAGAATTTAATATACCAAATTACATAGCAGCACAGAAACAAAATGAACACAGTAAATACAGCAATAAAAATACCTAGTTATAACAAATGATCCACACAATATGTAATATATGAACAAAACAACACTGGATATAGGATAGGTGACTATGTTATTTTCAATATCATCCAACAGAATATTATATGCATTATATTCCATCATCATATATTATTAACGTACTACAAAAACAAAGTAATTATCAAAATCATCATCAAAGTCACTATCAAAAGACCACAAAGCTTGGATGCCGCCCATTCAATTTTCGATAATTAATGTCATTTACCAATATATTTGTACAAATTTAAATAGTAAACACCAAGATTGTATTTATTAACATAGTTAGACAGATGCTACATTTTGTATACTGCTTGCCGTACATGTACAATAAGGCATCACCACAACGCAAAACAAAAAGGAGTCCAAGAGAAATCAAACTGCTCGAACAAGTTCGTTGTCGTCAAAGACCCCACTAACAACGACCATATTTCTTTTTAGCATGATAATTAGTATATTTTATTCATTATTTTTGTAGTTATCTGCCATTTTATAATGATTACACATAGGCTATTGTTTCCGTTCTTTAAATAGGAAATTTCAATTCCTCAAGAAATACTGATGAACAAATTTTACGTGCATTAATACTTGCATAATGTTTTTCACCAATGTTCTTTTTTTTTTCTCTTATTTTGATTATTTCCCTTAGCTCGATTTTCCTTATGCGATAGACTAATTAGCACAGTGTTAAGCCATAAAAGTTATATTACAAGCAAACTAAGATAGAAAGCTGTTTACAAAGCTAGCTAGCGCTAGCTAGAGAATAGGCTCATACCAGACAGTTACGGAAAATCTATATTGTAAATGCTGAAAGAAATCTGATGTTAACGATCAGAACGAATATGTCGTTTTTCAGAAGATCATCTCATATAATAATAATAATGATGATGATGATGATGATGATGATGATGATGATGATGATGATGATGATGATGATGATGATGATATACCTACGCCCTGATGCAGTACCAGACAATAGCTCTCATAGTTTCTCATCTGAACTGACTGGAAGCGTAATCATGTACGCTGTTTTGTCTTGGTATAAAAGAGGGACTACAGCAAATATTCTGCTCAATACCACAGATTTGCTTATCAGTTGTTTGACCTTAATCAGTTGAGCATGTCCCTTAGTGGCTGACGATATGTGCACCTCTGATCACGAGCAGAAGTAGTGGGGGAGCATCATAGACATATGCTGAGAGGAATTTTGGGGGTTTGGATAATTCACCTCTGGAAACATAGGTGTTTCGTTCAACATCCTTAAACAACCCTTACTCAGGGACCTTTGAACAGGATGGGCAACTCCATTTGAGGAAGATTCTAACTGGGCCCCACCTGCAAGGTCATGCACTGTTTATCTTGATATGTGATCATCATATCGCACACATGGTTCTGATGCATGTGCCTGGTGTACCCTTATCAGACGGGTTGTCATGATGGGTATATTGGGCTTCGTATATTTTACTCCAATGTCACTTTGATGGCAGGCATTGCTCTCTCACTCAATAATAATGAAGGTTTCAAATTTTGCGACATGAGTAGCCATTTTTGGGAAAGTGGATTAGTCGATTACGTCTAACCTAGTGTTCAGC
>NC_068981.1:142063738-142065227 GCF_001194135.2 Octopus bimaculoides | reverse complement strand
AACGCAGTGGCAGACGAAATACCGCAAAGCATTTCGCCCGGCGTGCTGACGTTTCTGCCAGCTCGCCGCCTTCGACGGACGAAATACCGCTAAGCATTTCGTCCAGCGTACTAAGTATTCTACCAACTCGCCGCCTTAATAATAATAATAATAATAATAATAATAATAATAATAATAATAATAATAATAATAATAAATTGGCAATATCTAGTAATAATGTAACACTACGATCTTTAGAAAAAGAACTAGATGAAACCGGAATACACTTACAATTTTGGAAAATAAATTTTACATAGTTACCCTGTATGTGTGTGTGTGTGTGTGTGTGTGTGTGTGTGTGTACGCGCGCGCGCACGGCTCTTGCCAGTTACTGGGTAATTTGAAGAAGCTTAACATAGCATGTTAGATTCTTCAAAGTTGTTTTATCGCTAAGTTCCTTTATAGGGATTCTAAAGAATTCTCACGCAAACAACCGTAAGATGGTAAAGTACTCGAGTGAATGAAGATTTGAAAGACATATAACTTGACACTTCTTTTCTCTGCGGTGTCACTATAATTAGGCGGATATAGTTATTCAGCACATTTGGTTGCTTATTTCACTGTCTTTATTATTGTTATTATTATTATTATTATTGCTTGTATTTTAGGAACTGCACATACACACACACACACACATATATATATATACGTTTGTATGTATGCGCATGCGCGCGTATGTTAATATATATATATATATATATATATATATATATATATATATGCGTGCAGTTGTATGTACGACTGTAACTGGCCAATTTAGAGTTCCACGTAGCGTATCAGCATCTAGTCTCTTTCGAATAAAGCGAAGTGGTTACTGCTATATCAGCAGTATGGCTGTTTATGATATTCAGTGAAAATGTAAGAAGAGTTATAATAAACACATGATCATTTGTTTCCTCCATACGTTTGAACATTGTTAATTCCATCCTCTGCAGTGGATGTTCGAAGTGCAATTGGGTGGTGAACCACAATATTTTGCCATCCTCAACATCATATATATATATAGGAGAATATTGTAGTTCGCTTGAAGCATTGTGTATTGTTTGTAAGCAATAATAATAAATAGTAATAATGAATAGCACATATGTCAAGATATATAGACAGGGAGACATATAGTTATTCTTCCTTTTATTGGTTTTAGTTGTTCGATTGTGGCCATTCGCCAGCACGGTTTTCAAGTGTCTTTTTTTCTATAATATCAGCTCGAGTCCTAGTTTCAGCCTTGTACCTATTTTATGAATTTAAATGTATTAATTAGCGCACTACTATTTTCAGCCTGTCGATCACATGAACATATAAACATAAATACTTGGAAATACATAAATGTATACAAACGTGCATTCATAAGCATACATGGCATTGTATATAAGCATAACGCTCACACACACACACACACACACACACACACACACACACACACACACACACACACACACACACACACACACAC
>NC_068981.1:142062284-142063539 GCF_001194135.2 Octopus bimaculoides | reverse complement strand
TATATATATATATATATATATATATATATATATATCACATCCTTGGAAGAGAAGGAATTGTTTTAGAAATTCTGAAGTTGCGGTTTGAAAGGAAGATATATATGCATGAATATCTTGCCTTTTGATATTGGGCTATCTGCTTTCACTGTAGAAACTAACTGCCTGCGAGGAATGAATTCCCGAAATGCATGTGAACCGGAATGTCATTTGTTTCTGATTGTAGACAAAACTGAAATGTTTACCTGGGAGAAGACCTATATTTTATTTCTGTAACACCGCTTTAAAGTAAGAGGCTATTCTGTGATATCGCCTTGAAGGGTTTAGTAGACCAAATCGACCCCGGTATTTATAATTTCAAAACCTAGTGCATCATCTATCGGTGCTTTTGCCGAACCATTAAATTACAAGGAAATAAACAAACCAACAGCGGTTGTTAAGCAGTGGTTTGTGACAAACGCAAGTAGAAATACACACATATACATATACGACGGGCTTCTTTCTGTTTCCGACTGCCAAATCATTTGAAAAATCTTTGATCATCCCGGAGATATAGTGCAAAACCCATGCCCAAGGTGATTCGAAATGTGACTGAATCCAGTATGACATGTTTAGGAAGCAAGCTTCCTAACCACACAGTGATGCCTGTGCCTATGCCAATGATTTCGACATATCTCAGGTTAACCACTGAAAATTTTTGAACTAATCACTTTTATATATCTGAGTTGTCTAATCATTTTTACCGCGTTCATGATGTTTTAATCCTGCCCCATGTTATATTCTCACGACTTGATCTGTAATTCAAGGCTAGCCCTGATCATCCTCTCTTTCTTTCGGATATAATATACCGAGAATGCCATTATCTACTGTTTCTCAACTTACTTATGCATGCTTTTTTTGTAGAAGAACGGTGAAACGAATTGAACCGGCTATTACATGGCAACCATTATACTTCGATGAATTAATATACTTACGTAGAGTTAATTATTATCAAACTTAAAGCGGAAGAAAGAAGCGTAGAATATTCAAGCGTAATATAGATCGTTTTAATAGAAATGTTTATTAATTTTGGAAAAACTGATATTTCATTAAAATGTGAATGAATCAATACATTTAACTTTTAATGACATGTTTATCCGGTATAAAAGTAAAGACTAGTTATTTAAAATACATTAACGAATTCATTTTAGAACCATTTGCCAAGTTTTCACTGAATAATTTGTCGATAGAATGTAGAGAACAGTACTAGAACAGTATA
>NC_068981.1:142060885-142062182 GCF_001194135.2 Octopus bimaculoides | reverse complement strand
TATATATATATGTATATATATATAATATTTGTTTTAATGTTTATTTATAATAAAAAGAATTTGACATTAATCTCATGGGCAGCTCTATACTTTCGTAGAGTAAGCCATATATATCTCTATAGATATCTCTTGAACAAGAATGTTGTTGACAGTGACTTCGAAGTTTCGGCCAGCTGACCCATGATGTATTCACATATATATGTGTGAGTGTGTGTGTGCGTACATACATACACACACAGTGTAGTGAATGCGAGAACTTGGCCTGCCGTATCAGTAGACTAGTATGCTTAACACCTTGGCTCGTCAGTCGAAAGTGGAGCCCCTAGTGTAGAATGTAATATTAGCTGAGTGCACAGGGGATGTTTTTTTCCTTGGCTACGAGTAGACAGTCATCGTGTGTGTGTGTGTGTTAGTGAGTCTGTATGCAAAATACTAAAAGGATTCAAATGATATGGATTCACAGGTATTATTTAGCATTTCCGTAATACAACTGTTTTTACTACGATACATATTAATATATCAATATACATGCATTCATAAAAGATACCTCTTCAAGTACACACACACACACACACGCGCGCGTGATTGTCAAAGTTTCTGAGGACATGCTTACGATATCTATCTATCTATCTATCTACATATATATCGATCTGTGAGTGAGTGTATGTACGTGTGTGTGTGCGCTCGCGTAGCTAGAAAGACAGGTAGATAGCTTTAATATAAGCATAGTTGATATGACACAGATACTAGACAAGTGCCAAAGAATCAGGTAATCTTTTCCAATGCCATCATACCATTTGGCAAGGCAGAATGGTAGGCTCCATTCATTAAAAGAACGAACGACACACAACCACATAGGGAGGAAGTGTCTGTAGCAACATATATGATTGCATATATATCACATAGGTGTGTGTATTTGCATGTACGCTCTCTGTATTACCCATGCATACACGTGTGTGAAGATATATATATATATATATAACAAAACATGTTTCTTATCGATCGAGCGCAGCATTAGAATATATTTAACTCGGCATTCAATTAGTTGGTAAACCATTCAATCTGGCAGAACAAGCGGGATTTCTATATTTTTTACATATTAAATACATGAAAACGGAAAATAAATGTGAAGAAGATAAAAAAATAGCTATAAAATAAATTATAGAATACACTATATATAATATATATATACATGTATATATATGTATGTATCTCTCTCTCTCTCTCTCGCTCTCACTCTCTCTCTCTCTCTCTCTCTCTCTCTCTCTATATATATATATATATATATATATATATA
>NC_068981.1:142054201-142060571 GCF_001194135.2 Octopus bimaculoides | reverse complement strand
TATCAGGCTTACTGTTGAGTGATGCTTTTTAATATTTTGTGCATGTTTATATGCGTGCATATGTGTATGTGTGTGTGCGTGTATACATGTTTGTATTATTACACGTGAAAATACATTGCAAACATATGGCACAATCAATACTGTAGCGAGCAAAAATATCTTGCATTATTGAGTTACTTCCCTCTACCACTACGTTCCCGTTCTTCTTCAATGAATACTGCATTTCTTACTACGTATTCGTGTATTATATTTTGACAGACCACTGGCATGCCCTATCTGCATTGATTCAAACAAGTAGAGAATAATATATAGCAAACATAGTTTGAGCTAATCTTTTTTCACAACAGATATAGCTGCTTCCACGATACTATATTATACTATACTATACTATAGTATATATATATATATATATATATATATATATAATAGCGTGCAGGTAGGATGATGAAGTCTTCAATAACCGGTATTCCATGTTTCAGATTTAATTTTCAGTGATGTTTTCACCTACCACGCATATTAGCAATTTATTCGGTTAATTTCTTTTATTCAATTGAACATATGTTTTGTAGATATTGATATATTGACCTATGCTTTCGATTTTTTTCATTTCCTGGTTAAAGCTTATACTGTTCCTCTAGTTTATATGAGACTAGTTTTGGATTTGGCTCAGTGTTTCTCATATAATAAAGATTATGGGACAACATATCAGTCTATGTTCGTTAATTAGTCTAAGTTTGCTGTTATCATGTTATGTGCCAGTGATTGATTAAGTTTTCCTCTAGTTTTAGTTTACTAGTTATATTTTGTACTTTAAATTTACTATCACAATGTACATATTTGGACGAAGTTTTTGTTATATAAGTAATATTTACTAACTATAAGTTCAAAGTAATTTGTATAATATGATGTTGTTGATATTAATAAACAGAGGTTGGTGCATGGACATACTATGCTAATATTTCGCTCTTACTGATTTTTGTTGATTGCCAGGCAGCGTCTACGTTTTTAACGCTATTGACGTCACTGAATTGAATTGAACTGACCAGATATCGGAAATATAGTGACATCTGTTTGGCAGCTGATGATGGGAATGCATGTTTGATATGTTTGATTGTGATTTTTTTATTGTTTTGTCCCATTTTTCTCGTAAAGTTAATGGCTTTGGTGGAATCATGGTTAACAGTGTTAACCTATAATGATATCGGATGATTAGTTGATTTACTTAATAGGTAATCGTATTAGACTTAAGTAACGTGTAGTGGTCCCTTTCTCTCTCATATATATCTACATGTATCTATAAGATAAAACTTACTTGGAAACGGATTCGTGGCGTTTGATCATATAATAACATAAATAATATTATTCATAAAGTTAAAGAAGTGATTTTAAATTCTCAATCGCAGAATAACGCTAATAATATAGCCTGAACAGGATAAACTATCCCTATTTTGCAGAGAAAAGTGTAGGTGGCTTTATGTTATTATATGTATCTCTCTCTATCTCTCTCTCTCTCTCTCTCTCTCTCTCTCTCTCTCTCTCTCTCTCTCTCTCTCTCTCTCTCTCTCTTATATATATATATATATATATATGTGTGTGTGTGTGTGTGTGTGTGTGTGTGTTGATACATGTATATAAATAAATACATGTACGTATAAATGGATAAATGTACGTATGTACGTATATGCATAGTACACAATATGGAATACAGTTTTGTATATATATATATATATACAAAACTGTATTCCATGTTGTGTACTATGCATATACGTATATTCAAGTAAACATACAAACATACAAATGTACAGAGTATAAATACGGACGTTCATACGCACATGTATCCATATAACATTCATTTTCGGAACTCAAAATTTATTTTATTAAAGTGAATTCAGTTTTATTACCTTAAAACTTAGCTTTAAGCATCAAATAAACGTAGACATTAAAATGAAAGCTGTGTTCCCGATACTAAATGACCAAACAGCCCTGGGACACTCACGTTTTTACTCTCTTTCTCCCTTCTCTCTCACTACCTCCCTATAACTCTTTTGTCTCTCTCATATTACTCTTCGTATTAATACGCCCAGCTTTGTTTCAAAATTCGAATTCGTCGATTGTTTTGTCTTCACTGGCTGTAATTATATTTTGTCTCCTAATTTACCAAGACCTATTTCTGTCGTCTGCGTTTTTGCTTTACTCTTTGTTCATGCTCTTTCTCTTCTCTCTATGTCCCATCCTCTTTGTTTCATCCTGTAATAATCAGAATCTTTTAATTCTCCTTTAATTATCAATCATCTATATGAGAATGGGATCAATTTAATACTTTCTCTAACAGACTTCTTTGTCTACGTATCCGAGATGTCACGCCTTGATAGATAGATAGATAGATAGATAGATAGATAGATAGATAGATAGATAGATAGATAGATAGATAGATATACTGGGGGTGGGGGAAAGGGATACACTTCTGCTATCCTATTATCGCGTGAACATTGCTTTTACTGTTTTTGTAACCATCGTTGTTTTGAATATGTTTTGGGGTTATTTTTTCAATCGTTATTGTTTTCATATTTGTTTTGTTGTTTGTTATTGTTTCCGTGTAATAGATGTGTGTGCGTGTGTGTTGTGTTGTTGTTGCCTTCATTACTACATGTCGCCATTGATTTCAACATTACGCCATGATTGTAATGTCCACCATCAATGTTGCCAAGTGAATTAGACACAGCCTCAACGACAAAATCAGCAGCAACATAAGAGACAAGAATGAAACAAAAGCAAAAGGAAGGAAATAACTAAAACAACAACAAAAATATCTAAAGATGAAATAAAATAGATAAAGGAATAAAACACAAACAACCCCCCCCCCATATTATATTCTCCTCAATGTAGTGGTAGTCGTAATATTTAGCGAGATAATTACCAGCATAATACGCCATCTTATCGACAGCTATATCAGTCATTGTTATACACCAGAGAGTCACAGTTGTTGAAATGAAAAAACAACAGCTTTTGCAGCAAAAATAAATAAATAGATAAATAGATAAATAAAAGTATAGAAAACACAAGTTTTGTGAATGGTGTGAAATATAATGAAAGTAATAGATTAATATTGATATGAGTAATACTAACTAACTCTAATCTGCGTTAGCACTGTTAAAGAGTAACTCTTTAGCACAATTTCTCAATTATTTTTTATCTTCATTAATTTTTCATCTCGAGCTAAAAATATCTTTCTGGACGAGGATAAATGAAATATGTGGTATTCATACCTTCCGAAGTGATTTTTTTCTTTTTTTTACAATGAATTTATCACTGAAGGAAAGGCGGTGAGTTTGATATTTTTCATTTATCTCCGATACAGATGTTTGGCATAACTTTTTAAATGGAACTGAAGGCATATGCAATGGTTTCGATTAAACATTGAAAATGCGGACTCATCATTGCATTTAAACATTAAAAAATATATTATTAGCCTATTGCCACTTGGCCAAAGCCTTACTTCAAATAACGATGACTTCTGTAAAGTGTAGCTGAGCGTGTAAGCAGATACTGAATTGGTCTGATCAACTCTCTGAAAATTCTGCGATTTATATCACAACACAAGTAACACCCAGTGTTTGTCAAGTGAGAATTTCTGTGTAATTTTTACCTAAAATTTGTTCTATGAGATAAAATCTTTATATGCCACCGAAAGGAGATCACAAAGACTTCAGCAAATTCCAAGTGTCTCATTGTTTCAAGCCTCACAAAGCAGCTTCCAGTGTACATCTAGGTTATTTTCTCCCTCGCACTTCACTTACCACAATTACAACACTAGTCCGAAAAGTATTAGATTAAACAACTTTAACTAAGCATTATGTATTTTCTTTTATTATTCGCCCTCTGCTCTGGTTTTTCATTCACATGCATAAGCTCTATACGTATGTGTATATAAAAGAAAGTCAGTCCCTCCACTCAGCTGTCTCCAGTTCAGCAATAACATCGAGGTCCACTAAATTATTTATTAATACATTATTGACAATATTGTTGCTGATCTGAAACATCACTAGAATTTTCATCACAACTGTCCAACTGTTAATTGCAGAATCTAAGAAATCAAGAATTAGTACGGAGTAGCAATTCTTTCTTTTGTCATTGGTTTCAATCATTGGAATACGGCGATGATTGAGTATTGATTTAAAGGATTATTAGTAGATTATATCGAATATCGATTACAGCACTTTATCTGTTTCTTATTTTAATATTCACTTAAATGAAGAAAAGCAAAGTCGACTAGGTGTAAAGATGATTTATATTGAGGTAATGCGATATAATATAGTGTTTGTTCGTCGCACAGATTATTCTGTCACACGCGGACACTGTATATATAAGTGCGCGTGCGTGTGCGTAACACACGGACACACGCTGATCAACAGACAGACAGACAGACAGAACGTGATTTCGCATAATTTCCATCTGCCAAATTCTACTTACAAATTTTAGCGTATACAAGACTATAGCCGACCACACATACAGTATCCTAGATACTGTGCACTGGAATCAAACGACATACTACGTAGTTTTCAAAACAAATATGTTACTTATACAGCCATGACTACCCTTATGTACTTTCAAACCCATGAAATCTTCTCATCCTAGTCAGTGGCTGAGATTTGAGACTCATTGGAGTACTGCCCTAATATTTTGGGCAGTTCTAGTGCTAGATGGAAAATTATCCCAGACAACTATGAAATGAATACTAATCAACTTGCTGATTGACAGGGTACGCACTAAAACTCTCACTACAGCATCTAACTCACAGATGTAGTACTTCTTTATTTCTCTTCACTAAAACTGACTTTGCTATTCTAAACTAGAAACGATTTGCCTTATCTTTCATCATCAAAACAAGAATCTCCTGTACTAAATTTTCTTTTCTTCTTTCAGATATTTATGCTAAACATTGTAAAAGTGAAAGCTTTTTCACAGAAAAAAAATGTCGACCAGTTACACATGGAGAGGCAATAGGTGACTTAGAAATATCGCTAGGAAGCTCAAACACCAAATCGGATCGGACAGAAGCTTAATTGATGACCACAAACAGTGAGGTGGAGAGGGCGCTTCCCTTGCCGGGCATCTTTAGTCTCCTTGGAAACGTATTTTTATTGATTAAAACAGTATGAATATATATCCCACTTCATTGACAAACTAATAAAATAATATAACTGAAAACATTCGCCTTAGCAACCGATCATGCCTACTCTACATGAATAATTCTGACAAGAGTTTATAACAAACACTATGTTCATACAAACAGCTGGAGCTATGAATAATAAACAAATTATTCGTTAGCGTATAGCAAAGTCCACTGAAGAGCCTGGTGCAAGTGATAGGAATGTATTTCACCGTTTTCTCTCGACTCCTATTGGCAATATACACAAAAATTCTTGAACAGCATACAACGAAACGACAGAAAATTACCAAATAAACACGCGATTGCGTTACATTTTCGTCTTTGAAGTTTCCTCGTAAAAAAATATGCTGCATTCTGCGTGTTTGGATCCAAGCCAGAATTCATTCCTTTCAACGCGAGCATATTGTGTTAGGGTTTGAAACTAATCGCATGCAGGGAACGTGCTATTTTTCTGTTATTATTTTACGAGAAAGATTCATAAAATATTTGAAAAACAGAGGAAAAAAAGAGAACTGAAAATAAATTGGCAATACAGTATGGGTTATTTTCTGCCTTACATACGCAGCTTGTAAATAACTATACTCTTTCAGAATTTATACTTTAATGATAATTTGTAACGCACGAATGACTTCAAGATGTATTTTCTTACGTACTTCCAAGTTGTACGTCCTCGAAAACACAAAGATCAATATGTATGCTCGTTTGTGTAGAGCATGCATATGTGTTCATTAATAGGTAGCAGAAAATATTTAATAACAAAATCTGAAAGGTTATGTCTCTTTCTGGTGTAATCAGGATGCCCCTTCAAGAAAATCAATCTCAAACACAATAATAACAAACATATACACACATTATTTTATTATTTAATTCTTTTATTTGTATCAGTACGTTTGACTGTGAACATGCTGGAATGCCGCCTTTAGTCGAACAAATCGACCCCACGACATTCATCATTGTAAGCCTAGAACTTATTCTATCGCTTTCTTTTGCCGAACCGCTAATTTTCGAGGACGTAAACGCTCCACTATCTGTTGTCAAGCGATGGTAGGGAGACAAACACAGATACACTAATATATATGTATATGTGTGTGTGTGTGTGTGTGTGTGTGTGTGTGTGTGTGTGTGTAGAGTGTTAGATATGATGTACACAATTAAATATTGAATATAGATATATATATATATATATATATATAGATGATT
>NC_068981.1:142052864-142053845 GCF_001194135.2 Octopus bimaculoides | reverse complement strand
ATATATATATATATATACACACACATAAGCGCACGTGTGTATGGTGGATGTGAAATGTGGGTATCTCTGTGTATGAAAAATGTATATCGGAGGTATCTGTGGTGTGCTACGCGGTGATCAGGGATTCTTTCCAGGTCGAACTACTACTTCTCCATATTGAGAGATTACAGGTCAAATACTACAGACGTGTAATTAACAAATGTTGCAGGAAAGGATCGCAAGTCGGATACTTCAAGGCTAGCCACTCAACAGGAGACCTAACAGTAGAAGAAGTACGAGATTGGTTTCAAAATATCCATAGTCTCAGTTGGTCTCTCTTGGGCACCCTGCGGGAAAGTCTAATTACAGCTGTTTGTCATAAGTCCAAATGGCGAAGATGCCTGAGGACTACTCCTATGACCGTCTCATGAATAGTAGGCGCAAAAGAAAGACGGATGGATAGAAAAGAACCTAAGATATTACAGGCCTGTAGCGCAGATATATTGCATTTTAAATTCTATATTTTCGAAACTTCAAAAAAAGAAATGTTTTTCAGAGAACAGTATTAGTGTGGCATATGCACACAGACACACATGCATTGTCAAGACACACATATATTTGCAGACTCATATACTCTCGCAAGCATATGCTTATAACTAAAAAGTTCGACACCCATCACTATTCTTAAATAAGATCATTTGTATTAGAATCAAGTGTATTATAGCTATTTATTGGAGGAGTATGAGAATACATATATTTATATACTGGAGATAGATATCATTATCCTACCATGTGTGTGTGTGTGTGTGTGTGTGTGTGTGTGTGTGTGTGTATGTATGTGTGCGTGTGTGGACATGTTCCGATGAATTATTTGATGCCATCATTTGTAACATAAATGTTCGACTAAGTATAGATTGGAATGTTGCTGAAAAGAGATAATCTCATTATATATAAATATGATTATATGTGCTTGTGAGTGCAGTGCAGTAACACGAATATATA
>NC_068981.1:142044624-142052429 GCF_001194135.2 Octopus bimaculoides | reverse complement strand
TATATATATATATATATATATATATATATATATATATATATATATGCGTGTGTAAAGAAAGGGAGAGAGACCCAGGGAAAGCTAGTTAGGGACGGGTAGGGTAGAATACAAGAATGTTTGGAATGAAGTAAATCACTGCGGTGTGTTTAAAGCCTGGAATGCATATCGACTTGAAACGTCCTTATTTTTTAAAACAGTCTCTCCTTTTGTTTCTCCCCATCACACACATACACGCAGGCGCCCGAACTCATACACACATACATGTATGTATGTATGTATATTTATATTAGTAGAGTATGATTTATTTATACAAAGAAATTTGTAATAGTATTAAATGTTATGCAAAGACCATTACAATTCAAGTTTAAAACAAAGGACGGAAGACAAGACCAAAACAAAAACGATTCAGTTTTTTTCTTATGTTACATTATTTGAACTTAGAAAAATGTCTGCTCCAAGAGAACAATTGCACTGATTTTACCTCTGCTTCACGTAAATAAGTGCGACTATAATGGTTATCAAACTTCTGAGGAACAGAGTTAAATTAGCCGTATTAGTTTTGCTTAGCATCTGTCCGGTGTTGACCCCGATATTCCAATTTTAATAATTTTTTGAATGCTCAGATGTATAATTTAGCGTCTGTGCTTTTGATATCTTGGTTACGGCACTTTCTGGTAGGTTTTCTGGCTGAGGAACATTTTATATTATTGAGTTCCATATCACAGACGTGTAATTTGTGAACACTTTTACGTATTACCATAATATTCCCATATTTTGGAAAATCAAACAATATAAATGAAATATTCCAAGAGATGCAAAGCCATATTCACTTCTAACCGGGGCACTCTTATCACATAGATATGCATTTCTGCTGGACCTCTTACTGAAAAGGACTGGAAGGTGGTTTGTTAATATCAACTCTCACAGAAACCTACAAATTGGGCTCTGTTCTGGCATTACAGATCAATTCTATGAGCTGTTGCAAAGGGCACTAACATACGAAATGAAATCACCTGTATTAGCTTCTACTTGAGCTTGGACACATCAGTTTGACTCGTTGATGGCAACTACGAGGTATCGAATATCGTTCGGATTGCCAGTTATACAACTTCCTGTGTTTACACACAGCTGGTCAACAAAGACTGGCCAGTGTATACCAATAGTGGAACGTCCATAAGCGGGTACCACTAATGACTTCTTGCTCAACTTTCTAACATTATCCTGCAGAACGCATTTTTCTCTAACATCAATGATACAAGACTGCTACTTGTTAATTAATTAATGAGATACTTTTTCCACGAAATATTCACAAGAGTCCGTACTAACAAATTCAGTTAAGCAGTGGCTACAACTGAAGAAACCAGGCATTTGCAAAAGTAGCGAACCGATAACGGCTACCCAGCTTTTTTTCCTCCGACACAGGATTGGTGATAAACCTCAAAGAAAGTTTAAAACGTCCTGTAGCAGGACGTTCCCTTTCTGAAGCTGCAGTACATTGATGATACGATCACACTTCCAATCCGTCAGCTGTTTCGAGAGAGGTGAGTGGTTACACAGCCTCACTGTGGAAATGCCTCCTTCGTAATCAGCTCTTGTTCTTCAACGGTATGCATATACGACGGAATGCTGGGAACACCTGGCTTTAGGTAAAGGAAAACACACTGGAGGATCAGTTAATTATGATTTTATTCGAGATATTCCACTCTAAGGTTCACTAACTTACTGCAGCGAGCCTTCAGCTTTTCTATGCCCTGTAAAAGAACTTGAAAGGTTGGGCCTCCAGCCAGGCCTTTCGCGATACCCTTAAAGCCAAGGAATTTACAACACTCCCTTGTATATGCACACTGGCCAATTGCCCTTTGAACAAGATGGAATGCATATATAGGTTAATGTACTGTACTACATGCCGCATATTTTACATCGGTGTCACATTTAAATATATATATTCATATAAATGATTCTAATGTCGATAAATACCTGACGAGCACATCACAATCATCACCAGACACACAGAACTGGATATTGAATATTAACAATCGAAAAAGCAATTATTAAAATACAAAAGCCGAACAACAGCAAAGCAGGAGTGACCTACGAGACTTATTCGACAGGTTTAATACAACCAATCCCCACATGAACCTCTCCTTACATCCCAATCTATCTGTGTGGGAATTAGAGCTAAGCTTAGTCTTCATTTTCTAATGTTCGAAGCGTTTCTATATCCGAAATATAATATATAAAGTAAAAGGGTAAGCACTCATTTTTGTACTTGCTTCGTTGACACCGATATGTGTGCAAATTACACTATTCGGTTCCCTAAACTCGTCTATGACTATATATTATACACACAAAAAAGCACACACTGTCAAACACATTGATACATACACATATAAGATATTTCATTTTCCATTTTCAATATTATTTTTCTGTCTGGTGATTCTTATACAATTTCATAACTTGCTCGATTATTCAATCTATAGCTTCGTACCTTATTCAATCCCACATTCATAACATACATCTAGCAATGAAACATTAATTCCATTCTCTAACCCTCAGTCTAACTCCCTTATTCAGTCTTCTTAATCTGCTACTTTCCCTTTCTTCCTCACATATTGTCCTCTCTATTTCTATTTACATTAATACACATACACACACACATCAGTGATACAGAGAATATATATAGAGAGAGAGAGAAAGAGAAGGAGAGAGAGAGAGAGAAATAAAGTACTGTGTGGAAATATGTGTGGGTGTGTAAGTCTATATATATATATATGAAACCCATTATACTAGAATGATATATATATGATAGAAACTAGCTTTTATTTCAAATCACTGCCTATATTACCTTTTCATATACTTTTTATTATATTTCATATGTAATTGTGTTTTCTCATTTTCTATTATATTCTGTTCTCAGTTTTAGAGAATCTATCCATATCATATTGAGAGAGAGAGAGAGAGAGAGAGAGAGAGAGAGAGAAAGAAAGTAAGAAAGAGATTTACATAACTGTGTTTGTAGGCGTGTGTGTGTGTGTGTGTTTAAATGCATGCTTCTGTATATATATTCAGCGATCGATAACCATTTTTAATCCCGTATTGGATCCCTTTTCACTATACCCTAAAATAAATGTATTTACCTCTTTCTCTACTTCAAATATCTTTTTTTACCCTCCTATTGTATGGCACACACGCACAAGGAAATACAATACATAGATATGTACACATTTTACATTATGTGAGTGTGTGTATGTATAGGTTTGTGTGTGCATGATTGATTGATATATAGAATACAAGTGTGTGTCTGTGTTTATGCGTGCGTGAATGCATATAACAGGAGGTGGACACAAATGAGAGAAAAATGTTCAAAATACTTGAGGAATTACATCTGTCGATTTGCTATAAGTAACGTCTGGTGCGCTTGTGTGTGTGTGGTTATGAACGTATAGAATGCTAGTCGTATACGTGTGCACATATGGAATATTATTATTATTATTATTATTATTATTATTATTATTATTATTATTATTTTGGCTTCCTATCAATTGAATAAGTTTAAGTATGTATGTACACGTGAGTGTACGTACATCCTATCAATTGAATAAGTTAAAGTATCTCCGCAAGTACACGCGAGTGTGCATATGTGCGCCTACGAGTGTGTGAATGTTTCAATTTTAGACCTTATGTATGAGTCAGTACACTATCTAACACACAATTTTATTTATCAAATAGCCAAATTACGTTATCATAGGCGTTCCAGTCGAAACTCCGCCATTTTTTTCAGCCATAGTTCATTTAGAAAGTCATTATCCAAAGTATTCTTTTATGTTTAAAACGATCGGATGTTATTTGACACAAACTTGGCCTCTATTTCTCGGAGGTCGGACACCCAAGTAGAAGGTCTTTCGGTGGCTCGTTTTTAATGGCGATTAAGGTTATAAGGTGAATACGATGACAATGAGAAAATTAAGATAGAAGACTGGATGCTACCAAAATATATACAAATAAGCAAATAACGAGAAACTGAATGAGATTCGCAATTTATGTCAGAAACAGTATAAGTGTTTAGAGAGTGTAGAACAGGTACACAGACAGGAAACAAAGTAATGCGCACGTACACACACGCATCTCCATACATATATGAGAGTTTATATATTTATCTGTACGTAAATATATATGCAAATATATATTACGTAGATGGTGCATGTAAGTGCATGTATGTGTATGTTTGTGTATGAAGGTATATATATATATATAATTATTATTGCGTATAGAAACGTCTATACTTATATGAGTGTATATATATATCTATAAATACATGAGTTTAAATGTGTGTGTGTGTGTGTGTGTGTGTATGAGAGAGAGAGAGAGAGAAAGAGAAAGAGAAGACAAAAAGAACACACATAAGTACATATATAACTAGATATATACGCACGGATATTCATTCAGATGTAATAAGTAGACAGCTAGAGCCAAGTAGTAAAAAGCTAGACGCTTATGACAGAAGTGGGTTGGGGGAAGTTATAGATAATGACATAGCGTGAAAGTAAGGAAGATGAGATAACAGCTTCCATACAGTACTCCGTGAACCATTGACACATTAAATGTATAAATGATGGCCAGCTACCCAGCATTATGATAAATATTCACTTAATGGTTGACTATCGATGCCAGAGATTTCTTTTATTCTTCATAATGTTTTTGTTGTTAGTGCTGTAGTGTTTGTTACTTCATGGTAATTTTGTCATTGCTAATGTACCATCTCTTTTCTCTTTACTTTTGCTGTTCATGTTTTAGTTATCGTTATCCTTAGCTCGTTTACTGCTTGCTTTATTTTATTTAATCTCTTTTTTGTTTTGTTTTGTTTTTTTTCACATTGGCTGATAGAGATGTATTTCGACGTGCCATCATTATGACCAGATTATCATCATCATCATCATTAGTGTTATTATCATTAATATTATCGGTCAAGTTTGCCTTTCATTTTCCGGGGTTGATGAAATCAAACACCAGTCAAGTACTGGGGTCGATTATTCCACACTCTCAATTTCCTGGCCTCATGCCTTAAGTAAATAATTGTTGCTGCTGCTGCTCCTCCTACTACTACTAATAATAATAATAATCAGAAGTAAGTTGCCAGAGTTATCAGAAACTCGGAAAAAATAGGTTATGATATTTGTAACGGAGTTCCAATCCAACCGATGTTACTTTAGCCTTTTATCCCTCCAGGGTCATTAATGTGCAAATTTTGTCAAATACTGGGGACGACTTAACTGACTAAATCCATCCCCAACACCTCAGGTCTGTGTTTGCAACAATAATCACTATTAACCTCATGCAAAAATTTTAAATTACCTTTAGTGGTGGATAGAAGACCAAAATGTATTTTGAGTGAGAAATGAACAGAGCGGGGAGGTGTGTGTGTGCGTGTATGTATATGTGTGTGCGTGTGCGTGTGTGTGTGTGTGTGTGTGTGTGTGTGTGTATGTGTGTGTGTGTGTTTAAGTCTATCTATGATTCTATCTTCGATTTCGACGTGTGAGCTATCTAGACGTTTTATTCATTGCACAAACGTGATTCATCCTTTAAATGTGAATTGGAATCAGCGTGATAGGGGTAAAACTTTGAATTGCAAGGACACTCTACAAAGCGGTTTTCTGACATCTTCCTCTACTTAATTTCATTCAGAAATCTTTGAGGCGATTCGTAGTCATGGTAAAGACACTTATCCAATGTACCATGCAGAGGTATCGATCCGAAAACCTCATGGATTTGCAGTGAATTTATTCAATTTTTGATCAATACATGTGCGTGTATATGTGTGTGTGCGTATCATTTAATGATTGTATGTTTGTAAGCGTTCCACTAATATAATCGATAAACTTATTAGACTGAAATAATTAATGAGCTGGATATTAAAAGCAATGCCCCCAGCATTGAATATCTATAAAATAACAAAGAACTTGAAGATTCGATGAATTAAGTGGGACAAGGCCACGAGACATTTAGACATTACATCGATCTCAATGATGAGAAAGGTAATCATGTCACAACAAAACAAGGCAATAACAGAGGAATATCTATATGACTAACTATGATAAGTAGATAATATAACGGTACCAAACACTACCTGCCGTAGTTACGTCAAGGGTAAAATTACGTATATCTGCCTTTATATTAAGGGGTAAAAGAACAAAAAGAGAGCTTAATGATATTACAGATTTGTTAGGTGGAAAATGTAGGGAGGGATGCTCGCATTATATTCGAGATAGCATTATACTTAAGCATTTGCAGTAAATAAAAGGGTGGGTGCATTTGGAAATATTATATTAATATGCAGTGTTTTTCATTATTATTAAGGGGGCAAGGTGCCAGAATCGTTAGCACGCCGGGCACACATTACCTTTCATCCTTTCGAGGTCGGTAAAATAAGTACCAGTTGATCACTGGGGTCGATGTGATCGGCTTAACCCGCCTCCAAAATTGCTGGCCTTGTGCCAAACCATTATTATTATTATTATTATTATTATTATAATTATTATTATTATTATTATTATTATTATTATTTATATAATCATTTATTTTTTCTCTCTGTCTATCGATCATAGAAGCCGGAGTCAAAGGTTAAATTTCAGCAGTGATTAATGTTTGATTCGAGCAAAGAGGTTAGATATAAAAAAATAAAATATCTCATATTGTTATGTCACGAGATAATATTTTGCAGCTTATCGGTCAATTTTAGATGGTCATTATGTATGGGGAGAGGCATAGATGATTGGTGAAGAAGCTGGCTTTCCAACCATATGGTTTCAGGTTCAATCGCCCGACACGGCTCGGCACTTTAAGCAAATACTTTCAGCTATACCCAATGCTGACCAATGTCTTTTGTGTAAAGTTAGTATACGAAAGCTGTGCGAACCCTGTTGTTTGTGTGTTTGTGTGTGTACGCGTGTTTGAGTATAAAAGTGGGAGTAAAAGTTCAGCCATCTCCTTGTAAATATATATAAGGGGCAAAACTAGCCGGTATACAGCACTTACTTGGTATTACCTGTATCTTTGGGTTTGGTTGAATTTAATACCCTTCATAACCTTATATATATATATATATGATTCAGTTGAATTAGGTACTTAAATTGAGGCACCGCGTTAGGTTGGAATAATATACACACAACAATATTAAGTAAATATCAAATTTGGTACATGAGTACCAGCCGAATGATATTCTTGCAGTGTATGCAGACAATTAAACCTAGCTGAGTGAAGAAATCCACTCTTGAGCTATTCAGACATGTACAGTATATTAAATATATTGTCCATGAAATATACTAAGGAAAGAGGTAAATTGAATATAAATGAGAAACAATAGGGGTACAAGTGTCAATCCATTGCGGCCGTTTCTAATGAGCCATTTAATTGATTAATGAAAACATTACATCATTGTAAAGAAGCAGTTTTCGTCAGATGAATTCATGAATTTCAAAATAATGGGCATCCAGAAATATTTGACATAGTTTAAAATCCACAGAGCCAAAATATTTACAGTGATTATGCTATTATTTCAGTAGGCAGAAATAGGAAGCGGAAATAATATCAGAATCACTGTAAATGTTTTTTTGTCCGTGGATTTTAAACTATGTTAAATCATTCTGAATGTCCTTTATTTTGAAGTTTATGAATTCATCTGACGAAAGCGGTTTCTTTACAATGATGTAATGTTTTCATTAATCAATTAAAGGAATCGTTAGAAACGGCCGTAATGTATACCTTTACTATTACTCATTTATATATATATATATATACATATATAT
>NC_068981.1:142037079-142039579 GCF_001194135.2 Octopus bimaculoides | reverse complement strand
AAATATTTATAGGCAAATATATCAAGATAAACTGTATGATAGCCGAATATGTCCTCTTTGGATTGGTGTTACTGAGAAAGTATTTCACTGTGCTGTGTGACTTCTATTTTTTTTATTGCAGGCATTCGAAAACAACAGCCACGGGATCGGTTCCATGTGTCAAGCACTATTTCACATTATACTAGATAAATTCAGGTAAACTATTTGCTGATGTTGTTGATATTTAACCATAAGTCAGTTGATCAGTTCGTATCTAATCGATCTTTAACTATAGATGTGTTATTTTTAAGAATGTCCTCTTTTTCTGCACACTCCTAGGCCTACTTTTGTCTAATGATTTCTTTCAGGCTCATTTTCCGTTTATTTTTAAACGGGAGAGAATGATTTGAAAGACATTTAGATGATATTTCTAGTAGATTAAAAGACCACAGAACCATCATTCCCACCGTCTTTCATTTGCTAGAGGTAAAATCTCAATAAAAGTCTGACTTTTATCTCACCAGACAGTCAAACCTGGGCAGTTAAAGAGCATTCTTGATTTTAAAACAAGCAATTTTAAAAGATTAATTTTGAAAAATATTTTTGAAAAATATTTTTCTCTGCAAACACAAGTCCATCCTACATCCGCCAATACCATTCCACACATTTTATAAATTCCATCGTCAGCAATTTGAAAACACAAACATCATATTGAACATTAAATTTCTGTTTGCAAGAATCTGATGTTTTATGTCTAATTAGTGGTTGTTTTAGCACATTATCGAGCTTCTGCTTAATCAATCTACAAACTGATATGTATCTTTTCTTCTATGATGTTGTTGTTGGTACTGCTACTATTTTTATTATTATCAATATTATCATTATTACTAGCAGAAGGAAGATTATTTTTGCTGATGGTGGCGGTAGTGAAGTTGGTGATGGCGTTAGCGATGGTGTTGATTTGTTTATGTTTTGTTATGGTGCACCAATGAAAATTTATCGAGGTAGAGATAATTATTTCTCTGATTCATTATCAGCTCTCATAATATATATTAATGAATGAAGTGATAAATCGAGGCAAAAAAAAGAGCCAAAAATATAAATAAATAGATAAAGTATCGTGGAAATGTATAAACGAAATAAATAAGTAATCAATTGAGATGTTAAATCATCTTCGAATGTCAATAGCAATTGGAGATCATAAATAAACAAATATTAAAAATAGCAAAATCCGAAGTGTTCATATACTATACATACAATTATGTGTACGTGTCTATGTATATACAGACATAGACAAATACATAAATTATAGCATCGACACACGTACTTACAATTAGATCGATACTTATAGGCATACATAAAGGAATCCATACATACGTACTTGCATAATGCATAAATATATATATATATATGCATAAATATGTATATGTGTATGAGTATACTTGTGCGTATTATGTAAGAGATACACATATTCATAATATATAAAATATGCACAAAGATACATACATGCATAATACAGATATACACAGGCATATACAAGCGTGAATAGTTATTTGGATACACATATATCCCAAAATGCACATATATACGCACGTACATACCCGTAAAATTAAATAAACGGATTCATTGTCGATTTCGACGATGAATATTCAGTTGTTCAATCAATTCAATGACATCTTCTTTATTTGACACCTCACCTTTCATCTACCCCCAGCGTGATACTATGACAAGTTTCGACCCTAGACTCAGGGGTGTAAGACTCATAACAGAATGTATGTGTAGTAAGTTTATCTCATAAAACATGGCGCGACTCACAGTGTCATCGAACTTGAAACTCGTGACTGTGAAGTAGGCTTCTTAACCATTCATCTATACTGTGTGAATACATACACAATAGATACATGTGCTTACATATACAGAAATACAAAGAGAAAAAAATATATATATATACACACACAATATGTGTGTGTGTAAATTTCGAACAATGTGAATGAGTGCTCAACACTGCATGAATAAAGATTCTTTAAACGGAGATAATATTTACATATATGTGGTCTGATCGATAAGTATAGCTGTTGCTATAGTAGCGAAGCTAAAGCAAGGAGAGTGAAGCCGCTTGGTACAGATTGACTTTGGACTCTGCTGTGCATGCGCACTAAGTTTTACCGTTCTATCTCACTTCCCCTGTTTACAAAAGTGCTTGGAAGGAAGTTACGTAGCGTGTGATCGACGCATTGACCATAAGAGAGAAATTTGAGCAGAGAATCTTCATCAAATATTGCCAAAAGTTTGGCGATACCTGATTAGAGGCCTACGCGAAGTTTTGAAAAAGTTTTCAACGTTCTGGACACAATCAAGGATATCTTGTGCAACTGAAATCCGAGTGTCTTTTTGGTCAACTGAAAGCAGTTTTGGCACAAACCTGGCAGGCACGCATCTCATAGCCAAATCTTCAGTGATAATGGACTGAAAGGAAGTGCAACTAATTTGCACATCCTCTGATAACTCACGGATACTGATT
>NC_068981.1:142030298-142037069 GCF_001194135.2 Octopus bimaculoides | reverse complement strand
AACCTGGCAGGCACGCATCTCATAGCCAAATCTTCAGTGATAATGGACTGAATGGAAGTGCAACTAATTTGCACATCCTCTGATAACTCACGGATACTGATTCAACGATTTCCCCTCACATTTGCGCGCATATCTGCGATGTTTTTCTCAGTTCTGTTAGTTGTGGGTCTCCCAGAACGTTCGTCAACATCGAAATTTTTTCGGCCATCTTGGAAACGTCTGAACCGCTTGTACACTTATGTGCGGCTCATACACTCCTCTCCATACGTTTTCTTCATTTTTGCATAGGCCTTTGAGCTGGTATCGCAATGACAACTTTCTCTGGTATGGTCAATGCGTCGATCACACGCTTCACACCTTCCTTCCAAGAACTGCTGTAAACATCGGAAGTGAGCTAGAGCGTTAAAAGTTAGTGCACATGCACGGCAGAGTTCAAGGTGAATCTGTGCCAAGCAGCTTCACTATCCATGCTTTAGCTTCGTTATTATGGCAACGTTCCGGATACTCATTGATCAGACCTGTATATCTCCTGTTGTCAGTCCTACCGAGAGCGATAAAATAAACAAACAGTCAGGTATTAGGTTCCTTATAAGAAGACTAATCCCGCCATCAATTGTTGGCTTCTGCCGAATCTGGAAGCATTTGTTATTGGCCAAATCATCTGAACGTCGGGAAATAATACTTGACGATATTTCTCCCCGCTCTTTACGTTCTAAGTTCAAATTCTGCCGGGGGTAGTACTGCTTTTCATCCTTTCGGGGTTGATAAAATAAAGTACCAGTCAGGTGCTGGAGTGGATGTAATCGATTAATCTTTACCCTCATAATTGCTGGCCTGGTACTTAAATCAAACATTTCCAGGCAGCAGGCTGGTAAAGTCGTTAGTTCGTCGCAAAAATTCTCTCCAGTGGTTTCTTCCCGCTTTTTACATTCTGAGTTCAAATCCTGCATGCCTTTCGTCTTTTCTTAGTCAATAAAAAGTAGTACCAGTGTTGTACTTAGGCCGATGTAATCGATTCACCCCTTCCCCGAAACTGCTGGCCTCGTGCCAAAATTTGAAGCCATTATTATTATTAGTAGTAGTAGTAGAGTAGTAGTAGTGGTGGTGGTGGTGGTGGTTGTGGTGGTGGTGGTGGTGGTAGTGACAGTATTAGCAGCTGCAGGAATACCACTGTTTCTATTATCATCTGGGTTTTTTTCACAGCGTTATTCTTTGTTGTTAGTTAAAATCATATGATCGTTGACTTCGCCTTTCATCCTACCAGGGTCAATAAAATAATTAATACGCGAGTAATAGGGATCAATGAAATCGTTGAAAAATCCTCGTTCAGGCTTCAAATTCGCCTCATTCTGTTTCTGAAGAAATATTTGACCTTAAATTTAATCAAAATTCAATGAACGAAATAAAAAAAAAAACAGTGCATTCTTCTATACCTGTGGTCATCATTGGAATGTATTTTGTGCAAACTATTATAGCCCCCAATATCAATAAAATATTGATTGCGTTGTTGTTACTGTCCTTGTTAGTGTTATTCTTTAACCAGATTAATCTTCACTGAGCAGAATTACGTTCAAAGGGCTTCCGCATTCACTATTGTATCTTCCACTCGGGCATTGTCCATCTTGAAGTAGATTATCTAATCTGTCAATAACCTTACTGTCTTGTCAGTTTGTCAATAGTGAGTCAGTAGAGAGATTTAGCTGGTATTTCCAGAACATTAAGCAGCTATATAGGTGTTTCTTCGCTGCATGTCTATCTGAGTGAGTGTAGTTGACCATTATGCATATCTGCGGATATGCATAATGTATTGTGTTCCAGTCAATGACGAAATTTCAAGATTTGCTAGAAATAACTGATAAATCATCCTCAAATCATAATCTCTCCTTCACATACTTCGTCTAAGGTATGTTTCGATGTTGCTGTTGTTGTTATTATTATTATTATTATTATTATTCAGGTCACTGCCTAGAATCGAACTCGAAATATTGGGGTTAGTAGCCCGCGCTCTTAACCACTACGCACACGAGCATATGGCGTATTGGTTAAAAGCGCGAGCTGCTCACCCCAAGATTTCCGAGTTCGATTCCAGGCAGTGACCTGAATAATAATAATAATAATAATAATAATAATAATAATAATAATAATAATAATAATAACATCGAAAAATACCTTAGTTATGAGAACCCAGCTTCGAAATTTCCCCAAGACACCTGATGAAGGCTGGAGAATATATCAGCCGAAGCGTTGTGTTAACAACAAAGAAGATGAGGACAAATATCCGTCAAATGTAAATAATGTATATAATGTACATAATTCCTCATCTCTTAAATATAAAACTGTATTTCATATAATTAATTTAGATATAATGAAATTTCTTTGGAAATGCTTAGTTATCATTAAAGGTCGTTTACTTAGAGTTAATACTCAAGCAAATATGAAAACATTGGCATGTAAAGCTGGATGTGTATATATGTTTGTTGTCTTCGTTTTTGCTGGTGGTAGGGTTTTACCCCAGGTAAACTAGTCAGGAGGCCTATAGCGAAAGACCTAGTTGTGACCATAATTTCTTTTTCTAGAACACTAATATTGAAGGCTTCCTTCAGTGGCGTATCAGGAGGAGTGTTGAAAAGAAATGATACACTATGGTTGGAAGTCTTCTCTCAGTTTTCCGCTCATAAGAATGGATGGCTTATAGCTGTAGCACCTAACTGTCCTTTTCTCAACATCGTCCCCAGGTTTTAGGAATTATGGGTAAGCTAATTTCCCTATTTCCCCCGCCGAGGAAGGGGTTTTAGTATTGGCCACTCCATAATTAGCGAGCATTATAACTCAGAAGAATTGTAGTGCTGTTTCTCACTTAAGGCAGGGCTCCCTCCTCCTCTCAACCAAATCTTTCTAAGCCTCTAGTGTCCCTTATTATAGTGGAATGAAAGTATGTCATTTTAAAATTTGGTTGCTATACCTAGCAGGTCGACCGACCCATCAGATGTGAATTCTTGGCTCATATTTATGTGTTGAATGATATAGTGGACTATTACAACACAATACATACCGCAGTTTTAGGGTGATTTCTTGAAAACTTTGATTTTGTTCAGTTTTTTTTTCCCCCGACTATATCACGCTATATCACATCCATTCAATGTCTAACCGTTTCCCAGGAGAAGCAATTAAATGTCAAAATTGCAAGCTCACTAAAGTTGTATTTCTGTATTCTAACAGCTTAAAAGACAGCGACAAATCAATGCACCAAGTTATGATCTCAAATTTCTTACAGCTGCACAGCACTCTGGAATAACATTCTCATCCAGGTTTTCTTTCCTCTCCGCCAGACTACCTAAATGTTGTCAAACTTCTGTCGTTCAAGATGGGCATCAAAATTATATTAATTCCAAGAGTCTTAGAGGGCACGTGAAGGGCATCACTTTCCTCTCAATTAAACTACAACAAAACACCAACACAAATATAATTTAAGCTACTCAAGACACTCGCATATCTCTTTGAAATAACGTAACAGTATAAATGAAAAAATAGCATCTAACATTCTCAGAATATATAAGGCAATAACAGTGAAGTGATGAGCGAGAAAGAGAAACAGAGAAATGTGTAAGAGGTACAAAGAGAAAAGTGAGAGGGGGTGAGAGAGAAAGAAAGAGGAAGAAAGACAGGCAGACTCTTGTGTTTTTGTTGATGATCTGTTGGCTATATTGCAAGTATTGGTAGGCAAATTAAGCAGACATTATAATAGCTTCATGTCGCAAGATGTTGACAGACTTCATTTATCTTCACAAATCTTTGGAAACATATTAACTACATTACTACTACTACTACTACTGCTGCTGCTGCTGCGAAAAAGAACTGTAGTAGTAGTAGCAGTAGTAGTTGTAGTTATTGGCATCAGTAACAATGTCAGCACATCACTACGACAGTAAATGAGAAAAATACAAAGACGAGGAAAAATAACGAATACATATATACACGTATGCGTGTGTGTGTGTGTGTGTGTGTGTGTGTGTGTGTGTGTGTGTGTGTGTGTATGTGCGTGTGTACCTGTCTGTACAAACATTTAGATGTATAAACCCACCCCACACACGGTGATATATATGTGTGTGAATATGAGATGTGACTATATATACACATGCACACAAATACACTCATTCACACACGTTATTCGTTATACTAGATGAGCGCCACGTATCCAGCAAAGATGTTAAATTTTCTTTGTATTAATTCTGTTGTCCGTTCAATATCATGATATATAATCTGTTTGTAATTTGTTTTCAAATCTAATAATACAAACTCAGAAATGAAAACTAAATCAGTTTGAAGTCGCATTATATCTAGAAATAGCCTGCAGTTTGTATGTTTAAACTTATGTCACAGTACCCTGTAATAACAACCGTAATGCGTCGCAGATATATATATATGCTCTTTTACCAACTTCTGCATTTGCGGTTGTGGCCATGCTGGTGTGTGTATTCGAATTTTATTTTATATAAAAATAACGAATATGCTTCCAGATATAAAAAAAAAATACCGCTCGAAATGGATTAGTACAGTACAAGACCGCAACGAACCGCTGACCCAACTATATGCTATAACAGCTTCAAAGACTACACGTGATACTAGAAACGGCTGCTAAATGATCTACATGAAGGCCATAATGGATTATGCAGTCGTGGTTGCCATGTCGGAAACAAAGATGGAATTGATGTTACTGAACCACCAATAATTAAGGTTGCGTTTCTTTAAGTCTGACAGACTCTATACACCTAGTATAGTATCATCCCTCTTTTCTAAGCCACACCACAACAGCCAAATACACCCCAAATAACACACTAACATTAGCCGAAATGTAAAAGAGAGTTGATAATGCATTCAAAAGTGTATTTGAAATAAAGACGTGATTTTCGTTGTTAAAACCCTAGTTATTGTAGTTAGCCATGTACGGTTAAACTGCTGCTAAACGATAACTGTAGGGTTGGCACACTCTTCCAACACATGGCAGGCCAAGCTGCCACAAACTCACAGCTCATCTTCATGCGAAATTAAGGATTCATTTATAAATGCAATCAATGAGGTAGTATCCGCAATAAAAAAAGGGATTTGTCGTACTTCGTAAGGTTCCACTGAAGCTAAACAAAAAGTGTTGAGGTGGTTTTTCTACCCCAGCCCATATTTGTAGCTGTTCTTATCCAGCTCTGTAACACTTGCCGAAGGTTGACACTTCACCCTCAACTTTCGAAAAACTGTTAACGAGGAGCCGGTATATGGTGACCTGAACTGTTAGAAAAAAGAACCAACTTTCTCTTAGATATGCTTAAATATCTTCAAACGGGAAATACACAAACGTAGATAAATTATGTCTAAAATAAAAAGCAAACGTCTCAGCTTGAATGCTTTTAATCATTAAGTCTGTTGAATCAGATCTGATCTCGTGTTAAACAATAATATCAACAACGACGCCTACGATTAATATTTTCAGAGGTCAGTGCGAAAGATTGACCGTAAAGGGTTTATATGTCCTCACTAGTCTTGATGGAAATCCTGCCAAGAATTATATGACATATGCTTCCGCTTCTGTACGAGTTTATTACTCGCCTTCTTGGTGTTGTTCCTGTTGCTGATTTAGGTGTTTATGGCTCTATTTTTAGCTTCATTGATACAAAAGAGATTATAGCTAGACTTCCAGACATATGCACATAATTTCAATGGCAAACACACGAACACATACATACATATGTATGTGCATGTACATATAATTGAATACCAGCACACAAGTATATGTGTTTGCGTATGAGTATGTGTGTACACGTATTTTTTCTCTGTATATGAACACACATTATGTTTATCTCCAATAGGAGTGTTATATCTTCGAATTATTGGTATATTTTGTAGTTTGTGTACTGATTGTGTGTTTCTACAAATTAGTTGCCATACGTACACCAATCACACAGCAAATTCCCTAATATAGCAGTCGCATAAATGAATAAATAAATAATCGACCAACAAAAACGAATAAAATGTAAAGATTTGTTATTATTGCTACACTATGAAATCACCTGCTGGATTTCAATGTTCAATGAATATTTCCTTAATTATTTTTCGTATATTTATGTCCGGTATATCTGAAATTTGTAATCAGCCCAAGACACGTATAAATTATATATATATATATATATATATATATACCTTCCTCACTGCCTCAGTAGCTCACAAGTGTACACATACACATATATATATATCCATCGACATGTATATATATATATATATGTATGTATGTATAATTATATTCATACACACGTTCATGTGTGTATGGATACAGGTATATATTTGTAAGTATACGTATATAAATAACTATTCTCTCTATAGCGTTTCTATTTATTTGTTAATAAATTAGCCTATATGTTTATCTGACTGGCTATCAATCAATCAATTGATCGATCATTAAATCTATAAATAAATTAATCAATAAGCTTTCTCCTACAATATATACATATATACATATATATACATACATACATACATACAAACACAATGTATGTGTGTACATTATACACAGACAGACACACAGACATACACACGTACTCCAATACGTTTTTGTTGCCTCTGTTTATTCTATCGATCTTAATTATTTATACTTGTCTGACGCACCACACTTCGTCTACAGTATTCCAATATTCTCAAAATGTTTCTCTCTCTCTCTTCCGTCCCTTTATACGTTTCTCTATGCACCTCTCTTTTGTCTAACGACCACCACGTTTACTTCCTCTC
>NC_068981.1:142022308-142030271 GCF_001194135.2 Octopus bimaculoides | reverse complement strand
TGACGCACCACACTTCGTCTACAGTATTCCAATATTCTCAAAATGTTTCTCTCTCTCTCTTCCGTCCCTTTATACGTTTCTCTATGCACCTCTCTTTTGTCTAACGACCACCACGTTTACTTCCTCTCTCACACTATCTATCTCTTGCACTCACTTTATAGCTCTACTTTCTTCCTTCTTTTGTATTCCCTCTTTGTATCTTTCCTTCTCTCGCGCGCCTATTGCACTTACCAGCCAGTTTTGTTGCAACATCTAATCATTCAGCCAGCAATATAATGAGCATTGACCACGTCAATTAATTGATTTTTGTTAGCCATCGTCTCTTCTCTCCTAGGTTTCAGGGGGAAAAAATTACAAAGCCTTGCCCCGGTTAACACTATCTACTACTACTTCTACTACTACTATTCTATTGTCGATATTGCTAATGCAACTGCTATTGCTGCTGCTACTTACGAAGATGAGGATTATGAGGACAAAGTCCACAACGATGATGATGCCTATAACCATGGCGCTGAAAATGATTACAACGATGATGATGATGATGATGATGTTGATATGGGGGCTGATGGAGAAGATATGAATAATGATGACGGCGAGGCAGGTTTGCAAATGTGAAAAAAGAGTTTTTATTATGTGTGCAGCCAGGAAGTTCAACGGTGAGAGTATATACAAGAGTAGAGAACAGATTAACACGTTAAAAATAAAAAAAAACGAACGAAAATCCGAAGAAACATAAATAAATAAAAACGCAAAACAAACAGAGAGGATGGAAAACTGGATAGAAAAAAAAATTACATTTGTAGAAGCAGTTCGTCAGACAAAAAGAAAGAAGGAGAAAGTGGAAGAAGAGGAAAAGAAAGAGAAAGTGCGGGGAGAAGGACAATGGGTTTGGCTGAAAATGGAGAACTAAAGAGGTAAACAGAAATTCTTATGATGGCTGCATCAGAACAAACGATTGCCAAAGGAAGGAAGAAAGAAAACAAAGCCTTTGTTAAAACAGTAGTCAGAAGCCTGCATGGGTAGTATGTGTTAGATGTCTAATGCAAATTAGAAGCACTATATACATTGTGCAACCATATATAGTGCAAAAACGCAGCGTATGAATGTATTCGTGAACATAGTCCTTGTTCTTGTTGTTGTAGCCGTTGTTGTTGTGCAGCGCTGGTTCAGCCCCTATTGAGCCAACACATGATCAAAGGTGGTCAGGGTTTATTTTCTTTCTTATAGCTCCGTGTAACTTGGATTACTTTACCTAATGTCTCATTCCTTTTCAAGACAATAGGGTGTGATTTTTTATGGATATTTAACTATCATTTCTTGCAGCTAAATATCTGAGGGAGCAGTCGTGCGTCTGCATAAGGCTCTCATATTGGCTTTTGATTATATAATATAAAACTTACTACAGGGTGTAACAAGATGGTGGACGCGCGGGCACACACACACATATACATAAGAACATATTTGACTCCAAATTTCACAATTTAAACTACGAGAAAATGACAGCGTCTATTAAATTACACGTTTAAGTATCTCTGAGATTGGTGGATGAAAAGGAAGTTTTCTTCAAACCTGAACACCTGGATACAACGCTTGACAGAGAGAAATCCGCTATTGGCACTCAAAGAACAGAAGTTGATATTAAATGGACAACAGGATAAAGTCATTAAATGTTAGACACAAAAGAACTCAGAATCACAACGCCGGATAAAAGAACTGTAAGACTTCTCGTCGAATGTGCTAAGAATTCTGTCAGTCCATCATGCTGAACTAGTTCTTTATGTATCGACCCCGAAAAGATGAATGGTAAAGTTTACTTCTGTTGAATTTGAATTCAAATTACTGAGGAGGTCATCCAAATACTACTAGGTGTTTTAGCCCACACTGTTATAACAAGCAACTCGCCGCCAATAACAACAAAGAGGAAGATAGAGTAAATGATATGCAGGACGGTGGTTAAGGTTTCATGGAAATTTGAATTTAATCTAAGGTCAATATTGGAACAAGACCAGCTACAGGAAGGAGTATTAGACTGCATTGATCTCGGCACGTGTCTGGAATTATTTTATCGACGCCGAAAGATGAAAGGCTAAGTTGATCCCAGCGGTATTTGAACTCAGGATGTAAAGAACTGAAACGAATGCTGCTGAATAATTTGTTTGTCATGCTAGAAAAACAGGAAACGTTAGCAACAATAATTCTTTCTACTATAGGCACAAGGCCCGAAATTTTAATGGAGGTGGGGGACAGTTGATCACATCGACCCAATACTTTACTGGTGCTTAATTTATCGACATCGAAAAGTTGAAAGGCAAAGTAGACCTCGGTGGAATTTGAACTCAGAACGTAAGTACGAACGAAATGTCGCTAGGCATTTTCCCGGCGAGCTAACGATTCTCCCAACTAATTATTATGACAATAAAGGTGATGGTAAAAAGAAGAAACTGATATGTGAATATATGGCTGGAAAGCAAAATAGTTGCATCTCATTATCAATATCTTACTAGTAAACACTATACACGTTCAGATATGCACACAGACTCAAAGAAATATACCGATTTGTGTAGGTATATATGGATGTACACAAAATAAGTTTTAAGATATTTTCTTCATGATAGCAGTGCCCCGTAACTGGAACAAATAGCGTATTAAAATAATACAGCAATAATGAAAATGTTCTTACGCAACCTTAGTACATATATCGAAATATACTGAAAAACCGTTCTTTCCAGCTAAATATACTTTCTCATAGAATACATGCAGTTGTGAATAATTGCAAATTTGGTGATTATTTTAGATATAAAGAGAAAGTTACAATGAAATGAGAGTACTTCGTTTAGACATTGTAATGAAAAATTTTACAATAGGCTTCGAGAGTTTTACAGAAAATTGTATGGATCTTCCCTCCGCTAAATCGGTAATTTTAATTTTTGACTACGTGGTACGCTGAAGACCGAAGAAAATTATCACACTTTGCATGTCAATTTAACGCGCGCGCGCATACACTCACACACATGCACACACAAAGTTTGTTTTGAAATTGTTCTAATTTATACCTTTCTTTAATAATCATAACTATGTATAACGAAATTATGAATAACATGCTTCCTCAAAACACCCAAGCGTTAGTACTAATTTTCTGAATTTATATTTTCAAAACTTTGCGGCGCGTCATATACATTCTACTGCATAAATAGAAGAAAAATAAAAATTAAAAAAATAAAAAGCAAGTATTCGAAATGGAATTGACGAATCAGTGAGAATGTTTGTTTCTACAAGGTGAAATATTGATTTCAGATTGTGCCACTAGGCCAGCAATTTTTTTTTTTTTGGGGGGGGGGGTAATAACTCGATTACATCGACCCCAGTGATCAATTGGTACTTATCGACCCCGAAGGGATGAAAGGCGAAGTCAGCCTCGCCAGGATTTGAACTTAGAACGTAAAGACAGACGAATTGCCGCTAAGCATTTCACCCGGCGTGCTAACGTTACTTATTTCTTTATTGCCCACAAGGGGTTCAACATAGAGGGAACAAACAAGGACAGACAAAGGGATTAAGTCAATTACATCGACCCCAGTGCGTAACTGGTACTTAATTTATCGATCTCGAAAGGATGAAAGGCAAAGTCGACCTCGGCGGAATTTAAACTCAGAACGTAGCAGCAGACGAAATACCGCTAAGCATTTCTCCCCTGCTAACGTTTCTGCCAGCTCGCTGCCTTACAAAGCCAACATATTTCCTCTCTAAAGTTTCCTATTTGTAGATGAATATGAACATTTACTGCCTTTGAGTTTCTATTTGAATTTACGTGCTTAATCACAAGTAAAACATATTTTCAATAAATAAATAATAACAGGTATCCGGGTTCGCTTGAACCCGGATATGTCATTTATTGGTTACCCGAATTTTAATTTCAAAGTCAAGTCTAATGAGTACGTGGTCTCGTTTTTAGTGAAACGGATATACAGTAATCCCTTGCCATATCACTTTTCACTTATCGCGTACTCAGTACATCGCAGATTTTTGTCTAATATATGTATAAATTTATGTTGCAGACTCCTCAGTATATCCGAATTTCTGCGGCCGATAAGTATTTAAATTTTTTTAGATTTTAATTATTTCTGTGGGAGGTTTTGGAATGTAACACCCGCGATAGTCGATGGATTACAGTATGTCGTTATATGACTGTATGATTGAGAACTTAACTTCTTGGAAACAAGTTCAATCCTATTGCAAAGCACTTTGTGAAAGTATATTTTTACCACAGCCTTTATGGCTGAAGTTCAGTCAATGCGACTTGTTTTGAGACACGTTGACGAGAATGTTAACAAATTTCCTATCAACTTCAGAATAGGGTCTTCCTCTAGAAAATTACAAACAAAAACATTAAATCGTTGGAAAGTATACGGGAAAATGACAAAGTGAAAATGTATCACCGTTATTTCACTAACTTCTGGATAGTGTATCTGCTCAAGCAGATTTGAATATAACAAACCATCTAAAAATAGCGGATGTAGGCGCAAGCGTGGCTGTGTGTAAGAAGTTTGCTTCTCTACCATATGGTTCCGGGTTCAGTCCCGCTGTGTGGCACCTTGAGCAAGTGTCTTCTACTTCAGCCCCGGGCCAACCAAAGCTTTGTGGGTGGATTTGGTAGGCGAAAACTGAAAGAAGCCCGTCGCATATATATATAAATACATGTGTGTGTGTGTGTTTGTCCCCCCCACCTCCACTTGACGTCCCTATAACTTAGTGGTTCGGAAAAAGAACCGATAGTATGAGTAAAACAAAAATGAGTACTGGTGGTCGATACAATCGAATAAAAAGTTCTTCAAGACAAGTACCCCAGCATGACCGCAGTCTAATGACTGAAACTAATAAAAGATACAAGACAGAAAATTATACAGCTAAGAACCTAAATTCGCGATCAGCAGTGAATCCCAAGATGTAGATCAAACTTGAGAAGACATATTACTAATAAATTATTATTTTTTAATATAGCAGAATGTAGTATTTTAGGGAGAAGTTTATTATTGAATTCATCGACTTTAGTACTCTGATTGTTATTTTCTTTATCTTATCTTAGAATGATGAAAGTCAACAATTAACATAAAGGAGTACAAGTAAATCAAATGAAGTTGGTCTCGTTATATTCCTGCAGCTGGAGTTTTTCACAAATATTTCTCCCCACCCATGGTCTCGAGATTTCTTTAAGCATTCCTAGGTTATCTAACCAGTCCACGTCTCAACATCAATGAGTAACATAAGGTGGTGAGCTGGCAGAATAGTTAGCTACGCTGGGTGAAATGCTTAGCAGCATGTCATCCGTCCTCACGTTCTACGTTCAAATTATGTCGTAGTCGACTTTGTCTTTCATCTTTTCGGGGTCGATGAAAGAAGTACCAGTTAAGTACTGCGATGTTATCGACCTATGCCCTCTGCCCTGAAATTGCTGGCAGTGAGTCAAAATTTGAAACTAATATCATTGGATAACACAAATACACACTCTCTCTCTCTCTCTCTCTCTCTCTCTCTCTCTCTCTCTCTCTCTTTCTTTCTCTCTCTCTCTCTCTCTCCTGCTACTATCTTTTTTCATCTTTTATCTTTCATTTATTAATCGCATGTCAACTAGCTAGTCTACTAATGCACCTGAATCACTAGATCTATACTTAATCTTCTGTTTCTAGCTTCTCAATCAAAGTATTGTATTAAGTTATTCGAAAACTGTATGGTCCGATTGTCCTCCCCCATAATACCAAAAATTGCGTAAACATTTTATTTCCAGTCTGACTTTACCATCTCAAGATTTTATTTATTCCTTTATTTATTCCTCTGTCTCGCATCAATACAATTGCAAACAACATAGTTTGTATTGGCCATAGATTCGTTGGCTACTCTGGTCTTGCTACTCTTATTGAGCTAAATATTCTGTTGCTACCACAATTCACTACACTATCTAAATATTTCCTTCTATATTAATCTGATTCTATTAATCCACTGTGCGTCACCATAATAGTAATAGCTTCCTTTTGACCAACACCCTATCTTTAGATAAGAAAATGGAATATTGTCCCCGGCGAAGGTTTCCCGTGAGAATTATAATCGTCAGGGAGATGATTTGTGATTTGACAATGATACAAAGTCGCTGCAAGTTCACAGAATTTCCGGATCCTGCTCCTTGTTTCCCAGACGACTTCTTGTCCTGGAACAAAACCTCACACTCACACAATGAGAGAGGTTTGGGAATGACTCCTCCACACTTATATATGTCTAGAATTTATCTTGTCCATGCTAGAATGGTGGGAAATGTAATAAAATTCGATGCTGTTACTGGTTTCATTAACGAAAATAATTAAATATTGAAAAAATGTTTTTGTTCGGCTCGACATTCTAGAATTTCCATTATCACAGGACAAAATGAAGGATGCAGAAAGACATTCACAAGAGGAGGAGGAGAATAATGTTGATGAGAAGGAATAGAACACTTGGAAAAGATAGATATAGTTTGTTTTAAGCTAGTCTAATTGTTAATGACCAGTTACACCTGTGTTCTTTTGTTTGAAAAACTGACTACATGACGGAAACTCCAGAGTAACGAACAAGTGACCGGATCAGATAAAATAATTATTGCATTCTGCATTTGTATTGAGTATACATACATTCATACATGCATACATACAACATTCCTGATATTTTATTTCAGTTCATTTGTTTTCAGTTCTTTCTCTGTCTTCAGCCCTTTTCTGTTCTCCTTTTCCTTCTCTCAAACATAGACATACATTTCATTTTATTCTTACTTTTGTTTAAAATTCCTCTTACATCTACTTTTCAAGAAAGAATATCCGACGTATTCATTATTACTTCATCTTCCTGTGGTTGTTCTTTTTTTTTTTTCATTTTATAATTGTTGTTTAGCCCTAGGTAGACTATCATTCAGCGGACTTATGATCAAAAGCATTCCAACAATGAATAACTCATTTCTTTTTTTGCGTTATTTTTTCCAGGTATCATGTAACCAATATTGCTTGCTTTAAATAATGTAGTCTTTAAAAGTATTTTCAAGACTGTGCAGTGTTTTAGATGGGGGAAAGCTTCTTGTTTGTGTGTGTGTGTGTGTGTGTGTGTGTGTGTGTGTGTGTGTGTGTGTGTGTGTGTGTGTGTGTGTGTGTGTGTGTGTGTGTTTGTGTGTGTGTGTGTGCATATACACATTAATAAGAAAGAGAAAGATAAGCAGATAAATAGAGAGACAGACACAGAGAAAATAGATTCCAACCTAGCTACCTCCTTATCTATGTATCTACATCCGTGTTTATCGATGTATGTGTGTGTGTGTATTGATGTAACTTTAAAAATCAATCCCTTTTTCTTTATTCGCCCCCACTTCACCTTTTGTCTTGTTCACTTTCCAACCTCCCTTCTCATCCCTCTTCCACGGCAACGATTCACCTTCTCTCACCTACCAACTTCTCCTCTCCATCGCTATCTACACCTATCTTCTCTGATGTTCAATCGATGTTACATCAATTACGCACTTTACACCGTTGTCTGTTTCAGTTATTTTATATTTCTGCCTGTGAAAGACTGTGTATGTGTATGTATGATATATATTTAATGTGTGAGTACAAATATACATATATTTCTGTCAACACACACGTACATTATATACATGTGTCTGTTTATGTATTGTGCACACACACACACACGCACATACACATTATTATTATATATATATATGTGTGTGTGTGTGTGTGTGTGTGTATGTGTGTGTGTGTGTGTGTGTGTGTGTGTGCGTGTGTGTGAATGATACAGTAAGAAATGTTTGTATATGTGTGTGTCTGTGTGCCGTTATTTTAGGATTGTTTTCTTTTTATTAGAAGTTGTTTTTGTATGCATAATTGTGTATATTTGTGCTTATGAGATAATCGTAGAACAGTGAATAAGTGAGTGTATATATATATATATATAT
>NC_068981.1:142018534-142022270 GCF_001194135.2 Octopus bimaculoides | reverse complement strand
TGTGTGAGTGAGCGTGTATGTATATGTTTATGTGTGTATCGGTTGAGGAGAGTGTTCCTAATGGGTGTGCGTATATGTTTGCCGTGTTCTGTTTCAATCTTTAGAGCAATAATGGGATGGTGCCGCGGGTGGGGTATATAACAAAGGCAGATAGTGTGAGATAGCGTAGAGAGAATGACCAAGTAAAAGGGAATGTAAGGGAGGAAGGGTATGAGATGAGAGAGAGAGAGAGAGAGAGAGAGAGAGAGAGAGAGAGAAACAGAGCGCAAGGAAGGTAAGGATGGAGAGAGGGCGTGAGAACAGAAAGGAGAAATTGGGTGAATGCTTCTGAAAAAAATAATCAATACAGAACCCTATTGATGCAGATAAATCACTAATGTTTGTACAAAGAAATGAGAAAAGGAGAGGAAGAGAGGGGAGGAAGAGGGGGAGTTAAAAGAAAAGGGATAGTAGAAGGAAACGAGGACGGAGTAAATAGCAAAGAGCAGCGGTGATGGCGAAGGGGACTGAAATGAAAATGAAAGTAACACACAAAAAATATGAGGCAAGAAGAAACTACAGCTCTATCGATTACAGAACGAATGAACCCTGTACTATTATTTAGACACAAGTCAGCTGAGATCGAGTGGGCTTCTAAACAAAAATGTTCCAATCGTAGCCAGCTCATGTTTTCTGGTATAGTCTATCAAAGATTACATAATCATATGCTTCCATCGGTTTTTGTTTTAATTTATTTTTATTTGAAATGGCACGGTATAAATGCAAGGAGATTTCGCTTCTAATTTTAGCGGGTCGAGTAGCTACTCGGAGGTTTTCTTCACCCTATTCTATATCTGTTCTGCAAACTCCACTGCGGTGGACTTTCCCTTTCATCCTTTTGGTGGGGTCAATAAAATAAGAACCAGTCGTGCACTGGGGTAGGGGAAATCAGTGTAATCAATGAGCCTCCTAACCAAATTTTTAGGAGCTGTGCCTGTAGTACAAAAAAATTGTTAACGTTGTATGTATTTAGGCCTCTTACGGTGCAAACCTACAAGCAAAGACACTCCAACCCTGACCAACATATTTTTTGTTCTAATACGCTATGAATCTAGGACTACATTTCCCGGAGTTCTTTTTTGAATGGTGGTGAATATTTTGAGGAGAAATTTGGTTTTTATTACTAGCAAGTTGAGCAGTAAGAAATGTCGCTGGACTGTATATATGCTTGTGTATACACACAGTTCGAAACACTGAGGGTCCTTTAAGGTTGATGTTGTTGGTGTTCCTGACCAGGTCAGTCCTTATCAAACAGTCTTATCAACGGAGACGTTATAACCGTGACCATCACATCCTATTTATAATAACGTTTAGTGCATTGTTCATTGTTGGTTTCTGTATTGACTAGAAGAGTGTGTGATGATTTCAGTGAGATTTGATTGCTTTTTCTAGCAGGTCGATGGACCATGCATAAATAGAACTGATTACAAAGCTGACAGACACATACTCGTGTGGGTGTATATATGCATTTATGTGTGTATATGAGCATTATGTATATGGAATATATATCTATGCATACCTACATGTGTGTTTGTGCGTTTATGTATACCAATACGCGCACACAGATATGTGTGTGTATATGTGTGTGTGTGTGTGTGTGTGAGAGATAGAGAGAGAGAGAGAGAAAGAGAGAGAGAGAAAGAGAGAGACAGAGAGAGAGAGAAAGAGAGAGAGAGAAAGAGAGAGAGATAGAGAGAGAGAGAGAATGTGTGTATGTGTGTGTGTGTGTGTGTGAGCACAAGAGAGAGACAGAGAGAGAGGTATCGGAAACAAACGTTCGCCAATTACATCAGGTACGTGATGACATTTATTGAGATGGATACATTAAATGAATAAGCAAAAATGTAATTTAAAGGAAAAGATTTGGAACATAACTTTTATTCCCCACCTCAAAATCCGAACGCAATTTCGATAAATAATTCACAAGTCTCAACAACCCTACAAGTCTTATATCCAAGTAGAAATAAGAAATTGTAGAAGTTGTTTAACGTCAGTCCATATAACAATCACTAATAAATGCTTATACATGTATGGAGGAGCTACTGTCATTGTCCATCTACATAGATGTAACACGTCAGTTATAAAAATCCTTACTGAGAAGAGCCTTTCAATGTTGCCACCACAAAATAAACACTGGGAAAGAGACATTAAACAAACGCTAGTCAATAACGGATATTCAAATAATATAGTAGATTACATTATACAACAATACAGAAACAGATTCTATACAATAAATATAACAGATAACAAAAATAAAACGAAAACACTGTAAAAACAAACAAACCGTAAATATAAACCAAACAGTAAAAAGCAACAAACCACACATAGAATTTATTACATGAACCAAATGCACACCGACTATAGAAAAGAGGAATACATTTATCAAAAGAGTCATCAAACGGAACAAAATATGCATTACGCCCAATGTAGCATTAATAATATATTTCAAAAACACAAAACTTACATATCCACATTGACAAAAATAATAACAATAATAATAATAATATTAATAAATATAATAAAATATAAACCACGGGTCTGCTTAGCTATGAAATAAAACTTCAGAAGTTTAATGACATTGTCAGATTTTTAAGCAAACACGAAAGTTGTAAATTTCCTGTTTCGAGCAGTAATAGTGGACATATATGTACAACACTTTCTTGTCTGTTGACCATGCAGTTACAACAAAGGGCCATTGCAACGAGTTATATCAGAAAAGACAAACAGAAAAATATTAATTGTTACACTGTAACAAACATTGCATTCCTACCTCCTTCTAAAAGAGCGGTCAAAGAAGTTAGTCGAATGATTGTTCGGATCGTTTCGAAATATAAGTCCAATACCCAAAGATTAATCATCGTTTCAACAAATTTACACCAAGCTAACGATAGGGGTGTCTATGTGTTTACACAGTCTATTAGTCATGCCAGTCAAATTTTCGACAACTAATAACCGACAATCTTGAAACCGGGAAAAGCACAGTGGGTAATGCATTCCTAGATACCGTAAAAAAAGACTGATTTGTCTGGGTTAGAGCAGCTTAGACCATAAACCAGCTTAGACCATAAACCAGCTTAGACCATAAACCAGCTTAGACCATAAACCAGCTTTCGATAAATTCTGACCAGGAACTAAACAGCAACACCGGCAACAACCTACAATAGACATATCAACTATGGAGAGTCTGCACCTCAACAGTTTAACTTGCAATGTGGCGGAGGAAATCTGTCATTGGAGGAATAAGTTATCGATGGGAAATGGTTATTTCTCATTAACACATTGCTCTAATGTTGCCCATAACTGACCAGATTTATGATCAAACGCATTCCTTTTGTAAATGCAGAAAATTTACATCCTTTTTTCCAGCTAGTTGAATGACTATTACATAAAAAAAAAAAACATATTCAAAGCAGATGTTTCCATCAAAAACCTTTTTCCTGAGATACTGACGAGACTATCAACTGTAGTATATCCCGGACTATGTTATATTACATGGCCTTCTGCTTTTACGAAACTGTAACATCATTGAGCGAACATTTGGTTGCTACTGCTAATGTTGAACAAAAATGTGAATGCTCGTATTCGAGAGAGAAATATATATATATATATATATATATATATATATATATATATATATCAAAGATAGAAAAAATACATTTAATACCGAGACGAACTATTTATATTATATGAACATCTA
>NC_068981.1:142015605-142016402 GCF_001194135.2 Octopus bimaculoides | reverse complement strand
ATATATATATATATATATATAAGCACAAAAAAATATACCAAAAAATAATAACGACACCAAAGACAAATGCAACCACGTCTGAAATGGACACATTGATAAACAGAAATATATTTATGCATGTGAACGTATAGTTACTTGTATAAAGGTGTGTGTGTGTGTGTATTCAGACACATGAATAGGTGTATAACGATCAGAAGTCGAAGACACATGTGCAATACATGCACACAAACACATTAACACGCCCGGAGAAATACACGCAGGAAACAGGAAAAAAAAAAAACACAATAAAGGAAAAGTAGGTTTCTTATTCAAGAACAAGCTACTTGCAGTGAGGGGAGCGGTTATATCGATTACATCGACCACAGTACTTCACTGGTATATTATTTTATCGAGTGCGCGAGGATGAAAGGCGAGGCTGAACACAGAAGGTAAAGACATTGAACAAATGGTACAAAGTGTTTTGCCTTTATCTCTAACGATTCTGCCGTCAAGTCACCACCTTCACGATCATAGAGAAATTTTAAAATTAACTCTGACACATACACATCCTCACACACGTATAAAACACATGCGTGTTTGCGTGATTATGTATGTGTGTGTGTGAATATATATATATATATATAAATATATTTATATATATACATACATATTCATATATATATATACATACATACATATCCATTGATATATACACATATACATATATACATACATGTACATATACATACATATACATACATATACATATATATATATATATATATATATATATATATATATATATATATATATATATA
>NC_068981.1:142010651-142013549 GCF_001194135.2 Octopus bimaculoides | reverse complement strand
TGTGTGTGTGTGTGTGTGTGTTTTATGGAGGCCACTCTTTTGCAAATATATCAGCCAATTCTCTGGCTTGGGAACACGCACGCTCAATATCATAGGTCATAATCCTTTCTACTATAGACACAAGGCCTGAAGTTTTGGGGAAGGGAACTAGTCGATTAGATCAATCCCAGTACGCAACTGGTACTTCATTTATCGACCTCGAAAGGATGAAAGGCAAATTCGACCTCGGCGGAATTTGAACTCTGAACGTAAAGACAGACGAAATATCGCTAAGCATTTCGCCAGGCGTACTAACGTTTCTGCCAGCTCGCCGCCTTATGTGTGTACACATATAAACACATCTGAATGCTTAGCTTAGTTTTTCTGTCACTTACTCTCTGTAATGACGCTTTGACCATTTAATACCTTTATCATCAGTACCATCAATACCGTCCCCATCACTACATTACAATCACTTCGAGAGCAACCGGCAGTTTAATCCCCACTCAATCATCACTCGAAAAAAAACATCACTAAAACCATCACTGTCATTTGATCTCCTAGCATTGCTGCCACTATCGCTATATGCTTACCACCGCTGCTACTAATAGACTTCAATTGTCGTTGTTACTTTTACGTTACCATTACTATTAACACTATTTTTTCTATTGGCACTGACTACTATTGCTACAAGCACAACTGCACCTAAACTACCACATCCATCACTATCCCCCAGCAATCATCAGTACTAACACTATTACCACCAACTACAACAAAACTACTACCTAAAACATCGATACTATTAATACTCAATAATATTACTCATGGAGGGAAGGTCTTTGTCTATTGATTTGTTCGATACAAGCCTGTTATTACCACGCCTAAGACCAAACTGATCTCTACATGATCTCCTTTCTGCTAGATGTGGCAACCAAAAATCTCTCAAATCTAAACTTGCCGTTTATAAAAGCAAAGGAGTTTTAAAAAAGCAATCTATTCCGACATATCTCCGAAAAAGTCGTGAAGGTCATGAGTGGGAAAAAAATTTTCAATAATTGGTCTGCTCGATGTAGCAATATCGACTCTGCCAACAACAGCCACCACGAGTCAAAAACGAATTTTCTTTTTAGTTGGTTTGACATGTTAAAAATGGCAACTAGTTGCCTTCAGATTACGCCCAAACATTTTTGTAAAAGAATACGTTGGACAATGTGGCTCTGATCACCTCAGCATATCGGCAAAACAAAATGTTCTCGGTTGCCGTGGCTTTCTGTCATTGATCTTGACCTGGGGCTATACATCAATGATAGTGTTACTAAAGTCACCTCTAACTCCGATGAGAACAACATCAACCACAAGCAGGATTGCTATTATATTACCACCACCACTACTACTACTACTACTACTACTACTACTACTACTACTAAAACCACTTGAAGTAAGCTGTTCAGATAATTTGGACGGACAGAGAAAACTCCAGTTAAGAGCAGCCATCACCCCTCCACCCTTTATGATCCCATAATATACACACACACACACGAACCCTAGCTTTGGCCAGCAGGAGTTGGGAAGTAAGTTAGGGAGGGCGATGTAGTTTTCGACCCTCCACCCTCCCCTCGCCATCATCTCTTGTTTTATTAACTGCTGACACACATATGCCCGGCCTGTTCCCAAGCTGACAACAACAACACAAGTAGAAACAAAAACCATGTCAAAAGCAGTAAAGGACAGAAGTAACAACTCCTTGTTCTTACATATCCTCTCCCCTTCTTCCAGTTCTCTTTCTCTTCCTTCTCTCCTTATGTCACACATGGACACACACGCATACATACGCACTCAAACACACGTGCACTCAAATACACACACCTCACAATGTCGCACAATATCTATCTCAGAGATTATATTTTCGAGATGTGCATTATTCTTTTAGTATAAAGCAATTATTATTAGAAAAAACACCCACCGTTTTTGTAAATTGTCCTTGTTATGTTCGCTCATTGTCGCCCTGGTGACAAAATAAAGAAATCAGATTACATCTGGATGTTTCTTCTATTAAAATGGGACCTCTACAGAGAACGTCTCATGGGTTGTTGTATACACAATGATACACAGAGCAACTGTTTTCGACTAATTTCTTCTGGGGCGTTTTTAATAATTGATGCATGTACTATTTGCATGTGAGAGGGCCAAAGTTTTCACTGTCTCTGTGATAATAGTATGGCGTACTTTTCTCTTGGAGCACGTGTGCGAGTGTGTGTATGTGTGTGTGAATGTGTGTGTGCGTGTGTGTGTAGTGTATGTGTAGTGTGTGTTTTGCTAGTTGTATTTTTCGAACTGCCCATTGCTGATCCTAGCCTAGAAACGAAATCCTACTATTAGGCTGAAGGACATCAACAAGGAAGTTATATATGCATTTGCACATGAATGCACATGTGTAGGCATGGGTAATATTCCGTATGTGGATCTTATTATTACACGCTAAATGTCTTGAATGTTTTGACAACGCTTTTGAAAGCGTGTATGAACATGCGTGCGTGTGTGTGTGTAAGTATACATATGAGCACAGCATGGCCGAATGGTTAAGAAGTTCATTTCACGATTACAAGGTCTGGAGTTCGATACCTCTTCTTCGCATGTTATGCAAGAGTGTTTTTCGTAGCCTCAGATCAACTAAAATCTTCTAGAAAAATTAGATAGATGAAAACTGACGAAATTCACTACTTAGAGTATAACTAAGGCACTATATGTTGTGATATGAAGGCTATACGCGCCTGTGGAATACTCAGCCACTTTCATGTTTGTTCAATGAGATGCGAGACCAGTTAATCGAACAACTGACTAATTTAGTCGCATCCGACGAAGATTACACATTTCTATGTATACATCTCTCTCTCTCTCTCTCTCTCTCTCTCTCTCTCT
>NC_068981.1:142007761-142010613 GCF_001194135.2 Octopus bimaculoides | reverse complement strand
ACACACACACACACACACACACACACACACACACACACACACACACACACACACATATATATATATATATATATATATATATGACACAAACGTAGATGTCTGTACATATATGGGTGTGGGTGTATGACCCAACGCTATTTCAATTAGTATGCTATGCACTGTGTTGCTGCAAATGTCAAAGGCTGCACTTGCAGTGTCATACTTTATATTGATTATAATTTTGATATTTTGTTGTTTAGCCCAAAGTCATCTTCGCTAGAGCAGACCTATGATCAAAAACATTCAAGCTATCACAATCTCTTTATATTGCCTTTGTTAATGAATGTATCTGTCTCCTACACCATCCATCTTGTCCATTTTTAGTACCTGAATGAAGAGTTCAAGTGAGATATAGCTTACTGCTATTTTTAAATGTTCACGTGAACGGATAGCAGTCCTCATTGACATAGGTTTCCTAGCTTCTTTCCTTGAATTATTCACAGTCTATGGCTCGTACTTACGGAAGAATGAAGTACTAAATTGTCCCAGTTAGAATTCAGTACACGCTAAAATACCGCTAGACATTTCATGTATTCTGTCACTCCTGCCATCTCTTGGGTAATATTGATTTTTTACATAGTCACACGATCTTAAAGCTAGGAATGAACATCGTGAATTTTATTAAACTCTAGAACTTTACTAGTTTTGTATCATATCCACCCTGAGAAGAAAATTGTGAACATTGACCACGATGGGATTTGAGCCAGTACATAAACAGCAGCAATGTAAATATCTCAATCCATTTACTGCCATTTATTCACAACCAACACTGCTAATCTTTTAATATTGATATCATTTGTTTGTATGTATATATTTATGTATGTATGTTTGTAAGAGAGACAGCCATTGAGGCCTGCTGATTACCATGAATTGCAGAGATGTTGAAGGCAACCAGTTAATTCCAATGTAGAAAGTCGTCAATAGTAGGTACCAGAAGAAATATGGAAGAATGAGAGATACAAACGCATTATGCGTATCCAGTGGTTGATGCTAAAATGACAGGAGAGTAATGAACTCCCATAGAACTATAAAAATAAGAAGAGTGCTAACATTAAGTGCAGAAAGAATCGGAGTAGTTTAAGTGGGGAGGCGCTCAAGAGGCTGTATAAGAAAACCACACAAATTCTTCGGGATATTCAGTGTGCTACAAAAGGAGAAGAAACACCATGAATATGGTGCTCTGTCTTGGTTTCGAAAGAGCCAGGAGACATGTGGAAGAGAACGTGAAACCGCATGGGCTCTTAGTTAACTTCTTGAATACAATCATAACAATAAACTGGTTAAATCAATGATAGATGCTTAAATTTGACTCATTAGTAAAGTTTGATCGCATGCAGGCTTGAAGGTTCAGGTTACATAGGTGAACTCCAGCTCTGCACAGTTTGATATTACAGTGGTTTCAAACAAGTTTTCGGTCTTGCGTGAACGTTATTCTCGCTTTAATAGCTATGATCTAAGGAGCTTTCCATTAAATTGATGATGCATGCATACAGACATGTTTAAAAGCATCCGAAAGCTAAGACCTACACCATACTATGATACTGGCGGAAATGTCATTCAACAATGATTGTTACCTTGTACACTACAGTACAGTAGGGATATGCAGAACCTGATGGATTCAAATTACAGTAGAGCTACAAATCATGGCTGTAAAGTATACAACCGAAAATTTGAAGTTCCATGTCATCTGAATCCCATTCGAAACAAGTGTCACGAACTGAACACATCATTATCAAACAATATGAACTGGTAGGCTCTAAATAGTTGGATAGTGCGATCGGTAATGTTAATAGAGATCGTAGAGAGAGCTAGATCAGCTCGACATTCTTACGTTTCAAAGCGATATTGGCAGAAAGAAGTATGTAATTTTCCAAATGAAATGCAAAGTATGATAAGTAATGATATCTACTCCACTCTATGGATTGGCGACACGGGTGATATAAGTTCAACATTGCAAAAATTAGAAATTAAAAAAAAAAAACAGAACGGGACTATTATAGAGGGTACATGATCAAGTGTCACTGAAACTGAAACCACATGGTCGCGAAGCGAAATTCTTAATCACAAAGGTATGCACAAAAGATTCTTGTACTGAAACTGCTTTTCCTTGTAACAATTCTCGCCTTAGAATTTCTTGGTAAAATTCTGTTCGTAATTTGTCTCTGAAGGTGTATTATTAGATTTGGAAATAAATTTAAGGTAATGTCAGATGCAAGACCTGATACAATCTATCTATCTATCTATCTATCTATCTATGTACGTGTTTAAGTATGCATGCATGTATGTACTTGGAATTAAACATGGAAGCTTGCATACACACACAACCAAGGAAACACGCACATATATGTGTTTATGTCAAGTTATATATAAAACCAATAGAAAATTAAACTGAAGGATTACTCAATGATTTTTAGTATAAGTCTATTGAATTTTACACAGAAAGAGCTGACAGTCGCTACAATGTTTCGGCTTCTTCACCATCGTCAGTCTGACAAAGATGTTACTTCGAAGTCACAAAACAAACTTTGACGCATTAAAAGCAATCTACGCACACTTCGCCAATCTTATTTGAACGAAAACTGACATAGAGCAATCATAGCATAAATTAATCCTACGATGCAGATAAAAATATTTCTCATACAGTATTATATGAAACACATATTTTAAAGGCCATACCCTAACATACCTTTTCTTTGTAGTGTATGTTTGAAGATGTATTCGTAACGAAACTTGATCTATACTAATTATTTTAACTTCAAGTTTCAATCTCTCTCTCTCTCTCTCATATATATATATATATATATATATATATA
>NC_068981.1:142004013-142007454 GCF_001194135.2 Octopus bimaculoides | reverse complement strand
TATATATATATATATATATATATATATATGTGTGTGTGTGTGTGTGTAAGTGTGTGTTTGTGCCCCCAACATCGCTTGACAACCGATGTTGGTGTGTTTACGTCCCCGTAACTTAGCGGTTTGGCAAAAGAGACCGATAGATTAAGTACTGGGCTTCCAAAGAATTAGCCCTGGTGTCGATTTGCTCGACCTAAGGCGGTGCTCCAGCATGGCCACATTCAGATGACTGCAACAAGTAAAAGAGTAAAAGAGCAAAGAGTATAATACACATTCTTAATAGAAGTGTAGCTATCTTTTGACACATTAGAATCTAAATAGGCTTTCTACTAGATCTGTCCTTATATGCTTTTCATATGTGTGCATATTCACAAAGGTGCATATTTTATCTTCGTGGTTATATATCTCTGTAGCTCTGCAGATGTATGGCTTTGTGATGTGCATGTACACGTGTGTGCGTGTATGATTGCGCATAGATGGAGATGTGTGTAATAATACACACGTGGCTAAATACATATCTCGCAAAAGCTAATGCATATGTACTCTCTCTCTCTCTCTCTCTCTCGCACGCGTGCGCTAGCTTGCGCGTGCGTAGTCATTGTGTTTTGATTTCATGTTCTAGTGGCTATGTCAACATTTTCAAGTTCGGCAGCATATGTCGTGTTGATTTTATAACAGCAATGATTGACAACAACAACAGCATTTATTACTGCAAATACTACTGCTACTATTACTACTACTACTACTACTACTACTACTACTATTACTACTACTACTACTACTACTACTACTATTACTACTACTACTACTACTACCATCATCACAACTGCTACGAATACTTGCAATAAAAATATTTTTCTTTCTTTCTAATGTTGGCACAAGGCCAGCAATTGCGAGGAGAGGAGACAAGTCGATTACACTGAAACCAGTATCTGACTGGTACCTTATTTTATCGACTGCGAAAGGTTGAAAGGTAAAGTTGGCCTCAGTGGGATTTTAACTCTGAACATATAGAGCCTGAAACATGAAAGCGAAGTCGACTTTGTCGGTATTTGAGCTCAAAGCGTACAAAGATGAAAGAAAGGATACATGTAATTTAGTCCGACTCGCTGAATTATGTTAAAAATAATTATACTGACATATAAATCGGAGAGCTAACAGAATCGCTAGAACTCTAGACGAAATGATTTCATCTGTTTTTATGTTTTGAGTTCAAATTCCGCGATGGTCGACTCTGCTTTTCCTTCTTTCATGGTCGATAAAATAAGTACCACTTGAACACTGACTGGGTCGATTTCATTGTCTTCGCACCTCCTCAAAACCTGCTGACTTTGTTCCAGAAATTTTTCGAATTTTTCGAAGGGAGGACACAAGTTCAGAAGGGAATACAATTCCATGAGAAAAAATCGTAATAACATTATTTAGAAGGGCGTACTTCCTTTCTTGAGAGGGTGGGCACGTGGCCCTCAGCCCACCCCCTTGGATTCGTCCCTATTCCTGCATACGTACATTGTCAAAGAGATTTTGGAGGACAATAATACTTGAATGGTATCGACTTCAGATTCTACAGGAATGAAAGTCAAAACTGATATTTGCGGGATTTGAAATCGGATAGTAAAGGCATATAACTAAACACCGCAAGGTATTGTGTCCGACTCACAATCACCATACAATAATAATAATAATAATAATAATAATAATAATAATAATGATAATGATAATAATAATAATTATTATTATTATTATTATTACTATTATTATTATCTTTTTTAAAGGCACAGGGCCTGAAATTTCGGGGAAGCTGCTACCCTGTACTCAATTTGTACTTATTTTATCGACCCGGAATTGATAAAAAGCAAAATCGATCTTGGCAGTGTTTGAACACGGAACGTAAAGAACCGTGAGAAATGGGACTAAGCATTTTCTCCGGTAACGATTCCGCCAGTTCGACGGTATAATAATAATAATAATAATAATAATAATAATAATAATAATAATAATAATAATAAATAATCTCAACAAAAACAAAAGGAGCAACAACAACGGCAGTAACAGTGATAAAAATAGCATCAATAAAAACAAGAACAACATAACAAAAGCAATAATAATGATAATAATAATAATAATAATAATAATAATAATAACAATAATAATAACAATAATAATAAATGGAGAAAGCTGTAATAAATAATTAAAGTAAAGAAAATCTCTATTGCTATTCACCCCACCCCACCTTATCATCAGAATTTTAACACTGTGTATTCCTGTATTTTTCTCATATGCTTGCGTAATTTTATATTTTTCTGCTAAAATAATATCGTCCTTGCTAATAACACTTAATAGCATGCTTGCTTGCACAATTATACATTTATCTGCATGCTAAAAACAAACAAACGAAATATATACATAGATTTTTGAATGCGTGCATGATTGAATGCTCTGTTCTATGTATTAGTGAGTTGTTGAAACGCTCATCTATTTATTCATGTAAATTTATTTTTCGGTGTGTATGTATATCCGTGTGCTTGTGTGAATTTTATAACTTTACAGTGTTGTAATATGAATGATAATCTGTGAGTGTGTACGAATGTACACGAAACACGTATATATGTAGGTAGAAATGTATGTATGAATGTATGGGAGAATGATAAGATTGTGTGTGTGTGTGTATGTGTGTGTGTGTGTGCTAAGGAGACGAAATATGCACACGTATGTGTGTGTGTGTGTGTGTGTATGTGTGTGTGTATGTGTGTGTGTATGTGTGTGTATGTGTGCGTGTTTGTAAATAAGTATGGAATTTGTACAATACGTGTGTGTCTACAGATTATGTAAACAAGAGGAAGACATAGAAAGAGAAAGGGGGACAAAGAAAGAGAGAGAGAGAGAGAGAGAGAGAGAGACAGAAAGAGAGAGAGCTGGTATACGCAAGTATGTTAATGCGTGTGAACGGGTGATGATGTGAATGAATGTGAATGTAACAGCTATATATGTAATGCGTGCATGTACATGGTTGAACTTGTATATAACGAAGTAACACACACACACACAAACGCAATACACAACGTGTGTGTGAGTGTGGTTCTGTGTCACAAGAGCTCGTGTATGTGTATACACATTCACACTCATATATGTGTGTCTTCTTTCTCACATTTACTTCTAAGAGTATGCCTTTGTTGTATTCCCTGGTCTAATCATGCTTTCTGTCATTTTAACTCTGTCAGTCTCTCCATCTCTCTTGCATATACTCACACACATGTGCACATACTTATGCATATGTAAATACATATATAAGAATATAGACATACATACATTATATATACATGCATGTGTGCGTGTGCGAGCATATATATATATATGTGTGTGTGTACGTATATAATATATATACGTGTATATATATATAGGTAGATATATATATATATATATATATATATATATATATATATA
>NC_068981.1:142003152-142003674 GCF_001194135.2 Octopus bimaculoides | reverse complement strand
TATATATATATATTCATTAATAGACATTAGATTGTGTTCTGTATATAACGAAACAATTATAACATTAAGCATTTACAAAGTCTGTTAGGAATCACAAAAGTACAAGAAAAAAGAAAACTTATACTAATACTTCTCAGATCGAACTAACTATGTTTCACGTACCCAGCAGATGTATTAGCAATTACATCATACTGAGTTTTGTAATATAATCTCTCTAAAATTACCTATAAATAACAGTGTGCTTGTTCTAAATATTTGTTTCCAAGAAGTTCATGGCTATTTCATAGGAATTTTGTCATAGACTTAGCTCTCTGCAATTGAGCTATAGCGTAATGGAGCAGAGACGCGTGCAACCAGACGTTTCCCAACAATATCTAATAACATTTGATATGTGTGTGTGTGTAACGTGTAGGTGTATATAGCTTTCAACTTCTTTTCTCCCTCTCTCTATCGGTCTCATTATTCTCTCTCTTCCTCTCTGTCTCTCTCTCTCTATATATATGATATATATATATATATATA
>NC_068981.1:142000592-142003142 GCF_001194135.2 Octopus bimaculoides | reverse complement strand
TATATATATATATATATATATATATATATATATATATAAGCATGTGTACAATTAAATAGATTACACACGTATGTATGTATATAAAACGCACACCTATATGACTGTATGTTTGTGCATTATATTTTTACATAAATGTACATACGTCATAACTTATGTGTGTTTGTGTTAATAAATATATATGCATATTCACCCCTACACACACACACATGCATAAATGCGTGTATATTTGTTTGTATACACACACACACACACACACACACACACACACATATATATATAATTGTATAATTTGGAAGTGGTTTCACAAAGAAAAGCAAGTGTACTCACGAAATTCGTTGTATAGACTGTATTTTTTCGTCCTAATATGTAAGTAGTTATATTGCAAATAGTTACATTTGACGATGAAGTTTATGACTTAAACCTTTATGCTATCAGAGCATTCATGAAATGAAGAGGTTTATATCTGACATACAAACAATATGTATTTTAGAGAGTGATCAGATGAGTAAAGCGCCACTAATGAGTCTAGTCATTGATTGATACACACACGATAGATCTCATTAGCATGACATTAAGTAATGCAAACGCGAGTAGTCAATGATAAATATACATATATATGTTGCTCCTAGACTCATTTCAGTCGTAGAATTTGCGACCTTGCTGTATCACTACGTAGAGGTTTTGCATGACAACATTTATACATTGGATTCAATTCTTAGTATTGGCTTTGCAAACTGGAACGACGCATAGTTAAACTAGGAGTGGAGAGATGCAAACGGAACGTAACCAAATATGACAAGATAAAGTTGCTATGCAAATGCATAAGCTCTTTTATTATTATATTATGGATATACATTATGACATTTCAGTTTCTAATGTATTTAACAAAGGGATTCAGTTTCAATTTATCACTGGTGTAATTGTTAATCATAAGAGAAACAAGAATTGTATTTTTGTTATTTTTTACAGACGTACGATTTCTACGTTCACAAACAAAAAATAAAGTTTAAAAAACAAATGAAACAGAAAACGTACATGAATACACACACACACACACACACACACACACACACACACACACACCGTGTTTATATGTGCCTGTTTGTTTATTCACTGTTAACGACTGGAATGTTTTAAAGCAAATGTAACTCTGATGTGATTCGAACTCGGAGTAAAAAGCAGCCAGAGAACACATTACAAAGCGTTTGTACCACTTTAAGCCGGTTCTCCTAATCCAGACCTAGTTACATAAGCATTAGACACGATTCTTTCCAGGTAACGACTATCTATCATGCAGAAAAGTCGAGCTTATGATAGTAGAAAAGAACTTCTACTTGGTCGCTCGATCTGTTGAAAGTAGCACGCAGATCTCCCTCATATTAAACCTTAGCGTCTTGGAAAGAATAAGGTATGTGTTGCGTATCCAGAATAACACAGTTTTAATCCAGATTTACACTTTGCCTAAAAGAAAGGAAGATAATCCCGGTCTGAATGTCTTTGATCGTACATCTGCGCATGGTTTCTCTCTCACTCACTCAAACACGCGCGCGCACACACACACACACACGCACACACACACACACACAGAGGAAACAATAAGAAAGAAGAACAACAGCAAGAGTAAAAATATGAGAGTAGCATTTCTTGAAAAATTTTTTAACTTATGTAATTCTGACATAGGAACAAAGCCTGAAGTCCTTTTGTTTTTTATTACTTTGATAAGGAGTACTTTTACCCGAAATCTATTACAATTAATATAATACTTTAATGTAATGCTTCAATTTTGATTTTTACTTTTATTTATATTCAATTTCCCCCAACTGCATTGACGTAAAACACTGATTTTAATCATTATTATTATCAATAGCTTTTTTTCATTTTTTTCTCTGACACAACGTCAATAAATTCACATTTCCGTATATTTATTTAATTAATCGATAACAGCTAATTACTCTGGCATGTTATATTGTGACTGCACTTCGTTGAAGTGTTCCAATAAAACAACACATGTCTGGAGCTGTTTTCTGCATTTGCAGTGGAAACTGTTATTAGTCGTCAACTAATATTATTTTAATATCAATTAAATAACTCATCAACGTTCAATGCATGAACTACGTTTTTTTTTTACTCACCAATTTATCCACACACATCTATATATCTATCTATCTCCTTATGCATGTGTGTGAGTACACGCACACACACACACACACACACACACACACACACACACTCACACGTACGCGCACACGGTTTGTGTGGAGCTAGTCATTCGCTCGATCATTGTTCATAGTTAACGCCGTTGGATGCGATCTTTCCAGTGACAACAAAACCGTTGTGGTCTGAACGATCGAAGCACGTAAGAAAGTTTCCTTAGCAACGGTGTGGTACTTCAACTTCATATACTAATAACTGAACTCCAATAAATGTATTGGGTACATTTTAATTTCCTGTGTATGTCTATATATATATACATATACATACACATATATACATCTGCATATACATATATATATATATATATATATATATATATATATATATATATATATA
>NC_068981.1:141996930-142000375 GCF_001194135.2 Octopus bimaculoides | reverse complement strand
ATATATATATATATATATATATATATATATATATATATATATATATATATATACATATATGTGTACATATACATATACATGGACATATACATATACATATACATATACATATATGTTTACATGTACATATACATGTATATATACATATATGTGTACATATATATATACATGTATATACACATATGTGTACATATACAGATACATGTACATATATATATATGTGTACATATATATACATGTACTTATACATATATGTGTACATATATATATATACATGTACACATATATATATATATGTATATATGTATATATACACACATATACATATACACACACACATACATATGTATGCACACACACGCACACACACACATACACACCCACACACACCCACACACACCCCCACACCCCCACACACATACACATATATATATGTATATAAATGGTTTTACTCGATCAGGTGAGTTATCTGTGCACTAGATTAGATTATGTGGCTGAACAGTTATAGATATGTGTAACATAAACCGAATTCTCTAACAGTAACGATGGGCTTCTGGGTACTTTCTGTCGGCCTAATTTCACTTCCCAAGTATGGATCATCTAAGGCAGCTGATGACCACATTTGCTGAAGATGATTCACAATAGGATCGAACCTGGGGCATTGTGGATGAGAACCAAACAATTTATGCATTCAAGCATACTGTGTCGATGTGTGGCTGCATATATCTACAGACATTCGCATGTAATATAATATAATATAACATGATATAATATAATACAACACAATATAGTATGATATAGTATTATGTTATATTTATACAAATGCTTAGACACACACGTGTGTGTGTGTGTGTGTGTATTTTAAAATGTATACCGCATTTAGGAGAACAACTTAATTTGAAATATGCAGTATGTCGGATGTTGATTTGAGACATGTGCAGCAGAGTGCAACTCAGCAAGTTCTGTGTTTCAATGCACTCGAACTGTTATTTTCAACAGCACATACGCTCTTTGGAAGGAAAGAACATATAAACTAACGAATTCAGGAAAGATCGAACGAACGAATAAACGAATGTATGAATGAACATGTGCAGTAGGAATAGTTGAAACGAGGAAAACTGCATAGCAAACGTGAAAGAGATTCACCAAGTGATCACTAGACTTATTAGAAATCGTAACCTACTCTCCCTCATTCAGATGGGCTTAAAAGAATTATAAACTACACAGTGTAGACCTGGAATGAATCCTTGCGGAAAAAAAGAAAGACAAAACCTATGAGATAGTCATGGTTTTAAAACCTTTTGTTAAAGGCCTGTCTATTCGTTTACCGATTACATGGGGCTAAAAAAGCTACAATAACAAATAAAAGGGTTTGAATGCGAATAAGCCTGATACCGGCCCTGTTTTAAAAACCCAATAATGAAAATACACTGATGCACGGCCATCTGATCATTATTGTTCTTGCTATTATTATTGTTATTATTATTATTATTATTATTATTATATTATTATTATTATTATTGGCAGAATCGTTAGCACGCCGGGCGAAATGTTTAGCGGTATTTCGTCTGCTGCTACGTTCTAAGTTCAAATTCCGCCGAGGTCGACTTTGCCTTCCATCATTTCGCGGTCGATAAATTAAGTACCAGTTACGCACTGGGGTCGATGTAATCGATTTAATCTCTTCCTCCAGATTTGCGCCCTTGTGCTTCCAGTAGAAAAGATTTTTATCATTATTATTATTGGCAGAATCGTTAGCACGCCGGGGGAAATGCTGAGCGGTATTTCGTCTGCCGATACGTTTTGAGTTCAAATTCCGCTGAGGTCGACGTTGACTCTCGTCCTCTCGGGGTCGATAAATTAAGTACCAGTGAGACACTGGGGATCGATGTAAACGACTAGTCCCCTCCCATCAAATTTCAGGCCTTTTGCCTATAGTACAAAGGATTATTATTATTATTATTATTATTATTATTATTATTATCATCATTATTATTATTGTTGTTGATGTAGTAAATCTGTGAGTAAATTACCTATTCGTCCCTTGAAGTAATTAGGAAATGAGATAAGCTTTCGGGCGACTATATAGTGTTACTTTATTAGTTCTCAGCCGCCATCCATATAACCTTTGGGTTCATATAAAATTGGCTATATTTCAACAATGCACAAAATGTTTTAACAATTTCTTTTTACATAATTGCTAATAATATTTAATTATAAAAAAAATATATATAACAGGATTTTTGAAAATATCGAATAGCTATGAGGGTCTAGTAGAATAAGATAGGAGTCCATAGGCAAACAGGGGTTGAGAAATAGTGGGTTTGATGGAAAGATGAGAAAATAGATGACCGTTTGAAGACAAAGAGTGATGTAGGAGTGGTGAATTAAAGGCACAGCAAACAGGGTTTCCGCAAAACCAGTTCCATTAGGTTGGTTTTTAATTGCACACTCACGCGCGCGCGCACGCATATATATGTGTGTGTGTATGTGTGTGTGTGTATACATACAAAATGCATATCTCCCTCTCTCCCACACTCACATGTATATAGATAGATAGATAGATAGATAGATAGATAAAGTGGGAAAGTGAGAGAGAGATAGACAGAGAGATAGGCAGATTTATATAATGTGAATACAATGGTAGAAACAAGAGGAATTATGGACCTATATGAATATATGAATGTTTGTATATAACAAAGAGGAGAGAGAGAACGTGACAGGGTCACATGTAGGACTGTGGGGGGTGGGGGTGAAACATGCTGAGTGCATGAGTGCATGAGTGACTGAGCTAGATCTGCCTGAGAAATTACTGTTGAGAGACAGAGAATGAAACAGCGGGAGAGAGAGAGAAAAACGAAGAAAGACTGAGAGAGAGAAAGAAAGCCAGAGAGATATACAGATGTGATAAAGTACGTGCGCACGTTCTGTACGTGTGAGTGCGTTTGTAAATGGAGCTGAAGTGTGAAGTTGTAAGATCAGGAGAAATAGTAATAAGGAAAGACAGAAGTGCGAAAGACTATGGAATACATATTACTATAGGTATGGAAGGTGTTATCTGTGTGTGTGTGTGTGTGTGTGTGTGTGTGTGTGTGTGTGTGATTAAGGAAACCTAGGTGGCCTTCATACGAGTAAAAATAAAAACTAGGTAAGGCAGAAGAAAATATATGAGGACATATGGAGAATATACAAACCATGAGAGGAGGAAGGCGGATATACTCTCTCCCTCGATTTCAATCTCTCCTTCTCCGTATGTGTGTGTATATATATATGTATATATATATATATATATATATATATACACACACATACACCCACATATTTATATATATATACACACACACATATACATATACACACACACATATACATATACACACACACATATAGATACATACATACATACACACGAACATATATGTGTGTATATATATATATATATATA
>NC_068981.1:141994732-141995178 GCF_001194135.2 Octopus bimaculoides | reverse complement strand
TATATATATATATATATATATGCATGCACATATACACACGTATATATGTGTTTCTGTGTGTGTGTATATGTATGTATACATGTGTGGATTTTATGTATCGTGATCCTGTACTCTTCTACCATGCAAGCCAGCCTCCTCAACATTCTTCTCCTTCCCAATTTATGCTTGTTAGATATGTTATCAACCATAGAGGAATACAAAGTATAAAAATGAAGCCCAGCGGGAATTGAACTGGCAACTTTAAGCTTTGTAACAAAAATGCTGCCAGGTATAATCATGAAAAGTCTAGTGTACCGTTTCTATTGAAGCAAAGCGCTCCGGGCAACTATCTGAATCAAACACGACGTCAACCACGACTTTCACAACATCAACAAAAGAAAAAGTAAAGATATCTACTACTACTACTACTACTACTACTACTACTACTACTACTACTACTACTACTA
>NC_068981.1:141990601-141993618 GCF_001194135.2 Octopus bimaculoides | reverse complement strand
TATATATATATATATATATATATATATATATATATATTGGGACTGACTTGATTATACCCGTTTATTAAACAAAGAATGTTCTGCTGTAGATAATAAAAGCCAGAGTTTAATCGATGTTTTACAGATCTAAATGTATGAATGTGAGCAGATGATGTTTATTAGACAGGTCGTGGTTTGTCTCCAGCTCCTGCACGGTGTTGCATTGTCGATATGTGGGTTCAATGATCAGCTTCTCTTAAACGTTATTTATGACGTCTGTTTATTTTTTTCTTTCATATGTAAACAAAAAATATCACTGTAAATGCGCTGTATGCATATATGCGTGGATATATTGGTATATACATAAAGAATCGAAGAAAGGTATATATTATTTATGAGTAATGGTATATATGTGTAGTGGTAACGATCTCCTACATGTGTGTGTGTTGATGCAGTATAACTTTAAATTATTCTCTATATTCTTTATCCAACTATATGCATGTGTACGTAATTATGTATGTATATATGTAAGTATATAATATTATTCTTTTCTACTCTAGGCACAAGGCCCGAAATTTGGTGGGAGGGAGCCAGTAGATTAGATTGACCCCATACGCAACTGGTACTTAATTTATGGACCCCGAAAGGATGAAAGGAAAAAATTGACCTCGGCGGAATTTGAACTCAGAACGTAACGGCAGACGAAATACCGCTAAGCATTTCGCCCGGCGTGCTAACGTTTCTGCCAGCTCGCCGCCCTAAGTATATAATATTATTAAATATAAATCTGACCGAAGTAATACAACACAGGTTTTGTGGGTGAGGTTCGGGGACGGGGGGGGGTCTATCTATCTATCTATCTATATATCTATCTATCTATATCCGTCTACCTATCAGTTTATCTATATATCTATCTATCTACTTACCTATACAAAAAGATTTACACACACACACACACACACACACACACACACACATCTCTCGATACTTGACGGGATAGGTTTGTCTACCAAACTACGAAACTTCGTTTGGAGCTGAGTGAAACTTATTAAATACTTTTTTCTTTTTTTTTTTTTTCTGTCTTTGTAAATTTCTGATAGACATGGTCACACACCATAATTCACCTACATATACACGCATTTTTCTATATGTATGCATTTATGAGTTCATAAATTTTCACACCCATAAATTTATATATATAAAAACAAATGCATTTCCACAAATACATACATGCACACACACACACACACACACATACACACACACACATATATATGTATTCGGTAGATACTCATTTTTATATACCGATAATATTCGCACACATACATTTTATATATGTATATGCATCTGTGTGTTTATGTACACATACACGTATATACGCGTACACACATTTCCACTCATAATGATGTTTATATTTCGATACTAGTCTTAAACAAATACATGTAACATCTCACATATACTATTTTATCCAACGAGTCACGGAGAGTGTTTTCTACATATTTATGAGCCTTACGTAGTTTATTTTGGGATTTATAAATTTGTTTGTACAAGACTTGTAATAGTTGTGTATTACATAAATCTTATGATACACAAGTACACACACAACAAAACAAAAACAAAAAAATACTTCCAAGCTCTCTTTCTCTCTCTCAGATATCCAAATTCACCAATGCATATACTCAGACATCCAAACATAAATAAAAGCGCATACATCTATCTTTTGTACGTTTCAGGCATGTGGCTGCTGTCATACTGGAGCACTCGCTATATGAGAGAATTAGACGACAAAAGGATAAAGCAATTATCTAACGAAGTTCATTAGATCATTGTTTGTTCCTATGTCATCTCATTTTCTATTACCGCTCTGTACTCGTGCAAAACTTCATTCCGATGTATAACTGAGTTCTACACCAGGTTATTCGTTTCATAATGCCTAAGAGAAATATATACATTTGCACATACACACACTCACCCCCATCTATCTATCTATCTATCTATCTATCTATCTAATCAAATTAAAACATAGGGTAAAAATCAGATATTAATTAATATCGATTTATTACCAGGAAGCTGTGGTCTATTTCTAGCACATTAAATGTCCACTTTAGTGGTCATCTTTATATATATAAATATATATATATATATATAAATTAGCGGTTCGGCAAAAGAACCGGTAGAATAAGTACCAGGCTTACAAAGAATAAGTCCTGGGGTCGATTCGTTCGACTAAAGGCGGTGCACCAGCATGGCCGCAGTAAGACGACTGAAATAGATAAAAGAAAAAAGGAATAAAAGAAATACGCATACATGTATGTATGGGAGCCATGAGTGAAATTCTGTCTGGTCCCTTAACTAGAACTATCAGCCAAAGGGCACGTCAATCTTTCCAAAATCTTACCACAGCACTTCCGATAATGATTAAGCTACTGGGTATCGAGACATATAAAAAAAGGCGTGATGGTCAAAGTTGGAATCTCTTTAATCATACCTTTACTCGATCATATATGCATAATACATACATAACATGCAGAATACAGAAGTATATACATACACGTAATACACACATAATTTATAGATATGTATATGCATACTATATAGACATAATACATAGATATGTTATACACATGATATAATACGTAGCTTAGTACACGGACACATTGTATGATTTCATAATGCATTCATATATAAAGCTTATACAAATATACACACACGAGATCACTCTATAATCAAACGTACATAGGTGTACATCTATCAAACATGCTGTGATATTGTGCTGAGCTTTGATTTTTCAGCATTCGTACATTATTGGCAACTTCTTCAACCATTAACACAGAAACAGCAAAGAGAATATCAACAATGAAATAACTGGAATATATATTGATCGATGCATGGTTTTGTATTATGTACACGCACAGATTCACGAATACACAGAACGGAGATACAGATGCGTACGCGCTCATGCACTCAAATACAGAACACCTACACACACTCACATACGAATATAGGTGAACATTATATATATATATATATATATATAT
>NC_068981.1:141987956-141990256 GCF_001194135.2 Octopus bimaculoides | reverse complement strand
AAGCACCGGTCAAGTGATGAGATCAATTTAATCTGTCGAACAATTCCTGACACATGGTGGTGGTAGTAGTAGTAGTAGTAGTAGTAGTAGTAGTAGTAGTAGTAGTAGTAGTATATTTTATTTATTTGTTTTCTTATAGGGTAATTCCACTGGTAACCGGCAAACGAGAATGTGCCAAATAGGCAGTCGTTGAAATGCTAGAAATAGCAGCCAAATTTCCTACAAATCCAACGCCAGTGTCTTTTTAGAAATGAGATATTTTGACACATTTACGGATAATTTTGTTTCGGATAATATCTGATTTACAGAGGCAATAGCCATAGCTGGAACGCTTTGATCGTAGATCTGCGATTAATGCTAACCACGGGCTAACTTAAATATGATAAGAATGAGCAAAAACTCGTCGTTTAATATGATTTTGCTATGTATCAGCTCAACCAGCAAATAAATATAAATATGATAGCTTTGTCAACATGCACGATAAATCATCATCATCATCAATACCACCATCGTGATGTGTGTGTGTGTGTGTGTGTGCGTGCGTGTGTTTAGTTGATATACAGGTTATGTGTGTAGTAAATTTAAACATTATCAGAGAACTTGTAAATATAAATTCGGGATATTTCGGGAGAGTGTATGTGTGTTTGTGAATTTATAGAGCCAGGTACCTGTGACAAGCCTACGAAACTTTAAAGTTCTATGGGGCCCGAATCTAAATGTTTGAAGCGAATAATATATATATCATCGAAGGCGGCGAGCTGGCAGAATCGTTAGCACGCCAGGCATAAAATGCTTAGCGGCATTTCGTCCGTCTTTACGTTCTGAGTTCAAATTCCGCCTGGAGCACTTTCGATTTTCATACTTTCGCTGTCGACAAAAGAAGTACCAGTTGAAAACTAGAATTCATGTAACCAATTTATCCCTTCCCACGAATTTGTTGGCTTAGTACCAATATTTGAAACCAACATTTGTAGCCCTTACTAAATATTGTGTTGAGTACCTTTCCTCCTTTTGTCCACTCACTCGTGCATGTATATATATATATATATACTCAATCCTATATATATATATATATACACTCAATCGTGTCTATATATATATATATATAACCATACACACACACGCTCACACTCATACAGCCATAACATATTTTATAGGATAAAAATTATTTTGGTAGTAAACGAGAATAAAAACCCCTCTTCACTATCATCAGGTTCAGCTAGCATATACACTCATACGTGTCTGAATATCCCCTCCGTGTACCTGTGTCTGCGTGTGCATGTGTAATAAATGTGTGTATAGGTAACATCTATATAGGTAATATATGACACAAACACTTATATCACTTTAAACTTCTCTGAGCTTAAATCTTACATGGTAAGTGGATCTTGGACTTACCCTTAATTATACAAGTATATATGATTGTGTGCGTGTGAGTGTTTTCCCATGAGCGTCACATCTATGTGATTTCGTATTAGTTTGTGATTCATTCTTGTTTGTGAACAAAAGTAGTTATTTGGAAAATAGAGCTTCTGGGAAAAGTTTACCTGCGAAGGCTTGTATTCTATCCAGGGAGAAACGACGAGTCTCCCGCTTGATGATGAAAGCCACGGATTCCTGTAGTTAAATCATCGGCTTTATTGTATGACCGACTCGAGTGAGACGTTCTTTTAGCCATTAATGAACTATTTACACGGATAATTCAAATTTATCTCTCGTTCAGTGGAGCTCTTACTACTACGACTTCTACAACTACTACTACCATCACTACTACTACCACCACGACAATCCCCACTCACAAACACACTACTACCACTACCACCACCGCTACCATTACCATAACTACTACTACTACTACGACTACCAACACCGCTAACAACTCCATCACTACCGCTGATATTTCCGCCACCACCACCACCACCACTACTACCACTACCACACCTACTACTTCTGCTACAACTGCTACTAAATTCTGACCAATGTGGCCAAATTTGAAAGTTGGGTGAGGAAGATACAACTTGTAGAGTTAACGAACCAGTTAGTGTCCGTGCTGACGTTGGTTCGAATCAAGCGTCTGGAGCGGTGTTGACTCAAATCGAACGACGCCGCTATGAATTCACAAACTAATTAAATTGCTGAAATGGCTCACTACACCTAGCTGTAAATCGGAACCATGTTTTTACGATTGGTTTCTTAAGAAAAGGAGAGGAAGAGTGAGAAGGAGAAAGAAGACTCGGTAGAACTCTGTGTGTGTGTGTGTGTGTGTGTGTGTGTGTGTGTGTGTGTGTGTGTGTGTGTGT
>NC_068981.1:141987219-141987718 GCF_001194135.2 Octopus bimaculoides | reverse complement strand
TATATATATATATATATATATATATATATGTGTATGTATGCATGTATGTATATGTATATGTGCGTGTGTGTAACAAACATTTCTATGCACAGACACATGGACATAGGAGCATATGCATATATATATATATATGTACACACACACAAATATACATGTACATAGACGTATGTTTATATGTATATATGAGAATACGTGTGTGTGTGCGTGTGTGTGCGCGTGCGTGTGGGTGTGTGTAAGAAACATTTCGTAAAATTGGGCCGGTTCATATTTCTGTTTGCAGACAAATTGTTGTTTATTTGAGGTTGGGAGCTAATATTAACCCCATATTCTGAATAGAAAGGTCGCGCTGGTTGGCAATGTTGCTCTACATTCGATAGATTGACCTCACAGATGGCTGAGAGAGTGAGTTTCGGTAGTTCCCTAAGCGATATCCTCATGTACGTGTGTGTGCGTGTGCGCGCGAGCGCTTCTCTCTCTCTCTCCCCACACATATGTATAA
>NC_068981.1:141982561-141986933 GCF_001194135.2 Octopus bimaculoides | reverse complement strand
ATATATATATATATATATATATATATATATATATATATATATATATAGTACTAATAATACCATATATATAATATATACATATATATGCATACAGAAGAGAGAGAGGGAGAGAGAGGAAGAAAATGAGGGATAAAGAAAGAGAAGTTGATAGATATATACATGTATTCAAGTGCACAAGTGTATATACTGGGGATCTTATCGATTTTTATATGAATTCCTCTACGTACTCAAAGTGTGTGACTGCGTTTGTATCTGCGCATGTGTGCTTGTGTGCATGTATATGTAGTTAAATTTTGATTTTGTTCATTTATTTATTTTAACCACCGGAGCGAGAAAATGAGTTCCACAACCTTAGCAGAGTTACTTAAAGGACGCATCTCTGGAAAGTCTCCCTTCTCCCGTATCCCACACTCGTTGGCGACAGGTGACCTCGCCGCTATGCCCGAAGTGACGAACTGTTGGATTCTGAGATCAAAGCTAGTATCATTTAATTTTCGCTTATGTAGAGAGATTCCTATCCACTCAACCATATCTGCTCACGTACATATCCCCACACAACCACGTTGTTGCCTTTCTTTGCGATTTTACCTTTGTTAAAGCCCCAGACAGATATGCCTAAGACACCGTTGAAAAAATATGTATCATATACAGATTTAATAGTTCCATGTCTGTCTAGCAGAGGCCCACATACTGCTGCATACACAGACATGCAATGAAGATGCATTACAATGTAGCAGTTTGTGCATTATTGTCTTAGTTTCTCATGCCAGTATGTTAATTGAAAGGAGTTCAAAACTGACACTGGTTTTAGTTTGATTGTGGCGTGATATTTTAATATTTTCATTGGGGTTGCTGTTTAATCCTCCATGAGTTCTAATCAAGAAGACGTATGATCAAATGTATCCTAACCGTGACCATCGCGTCTATCTTTATATATATATATATATATATGTTCTTTACTTTTTTTTTTTTGCAGACAATATATATATAGGAACTGAATGCACCCTTCCAACATACCGTACCTTAGGACTAAATTACACTTCATGTGCCCTTCACTTATTTTCTTTTAATTTATTTATAATATTTATTATGTCGGGGCATAATATGAGGAAGATTTGGCTACAATTTCTAGCGGGTCGAGCAAATACTTCCTCAGTGTGTAATATAGTATAAGTTGTGATGTTGTGTTGTGTAGAATATGACCTGGCATACTCCTAGTGAAGGTTGTGGTATGATGTTGTTATTGTTGTTGCGTAAACCCAGGATAGACCTAACCGAGCAGGACTCTGATCAACAGCTATATAGCCATCATCATTTTAGTTCATTTATTTGCTTTTTTCTTTTGTTTTTGTTTTTTTTAATCAACGACTACATTGTCTACATTTTCTGCTTCTGAAATACTTTGTGGGAAGAGATTTCAAGGATTTTAGCTGCTATTACTAGCAGGTTCGAGAATGACAGCTTAGAAAGTCCCTTCCGTAAATTAGTAGCTTATTGTAGTATGGGATGTGATGTAGTGTTGTGCAGGCTGGGATATACCTGCCGGGTGGTATGCAGTGTAGGCGACAATATTGTTAAAGGGAGTAGTAGATGTATTCTAACGGGGTGAAGACAGCGGAGTAATGTATGGCACATTGTGATTTAACTAAAGCATCGATGCGAGCGGTTGTTTAGCCTCAGATCAAATCTGAACTAGCAAACCTATAATCAAAGGAGTCCTAATCGTGACCATTCCACTTTCCCCCCACATAAGCATGTGCAAAATCTAAGAGGTCTTTTTTTTTTTTTTTTTTTTTTTTTTTTTTTTTTTGCTTTTAAGGCGATGCATGTAATTTGAGGGAGATATTGGCTGCTATTTCTAACACCGAATGGCTATTTTGGAGCCTGATGGGAATGTTGGACAGTGCCGTAGTGTTGTTGTTGTCAGTAGTTGTATTGCTGGTGGTGCTGGTGGTGGTAGTAAGGATAGTAGTAGTAGTAGTAGCAGTAGTAGTAGTAGTAGTAGTAGTAGTAGTAGTAGTTTCGGTGGTGGTGGTGGTGGCGGTGGTGGTGGTGGTGGTAGTAGTAGTGGTTGCAGCAGCAGCAGCAGTAGTAGCAGCAGCGGTGGTGGTGGTGGAGCTGGTAGGGTTAGTGGTGATTCTACTGTTTATCGCGGTGCTGCCGCTGTTGCTGCAGCTGATGTTAGAGCAGTTGTTGGTTGTTTATGGAGATGATCAGGAAGATGATGATGACTGCTGCTGTCAATTGCCGTTGTATTTTGTAAAGGTGGCGGCATAGATGGAGAGGGATGCCGGTGTAGCTGGGAGGAATGGCGTTTGCAACATTTCCATGCTTCCACGTGGATGAATGCGTGTTACATTATTATATATGCCCGAAGGCTACAAGCCTATTTCAATATTCCACTATTTTAATAATTTCATATTAATATTAATTTAATGAAGTATAACGGTGTGTGTGAGGGGAGGGAGGATAGAAACCGTGGAACAGAAACCGGATTAAAAGGAGTGTTCAGTTATTTCCTTATATCTTTTCAATACAAATTATATGCGAATTCGAACTTCGCTTCTCATTAGGTCTCTATCGATAATATGTACGTACGTATGTATGTATGTATGTATGTATGTATGTATGTATGTATACGAGTAATTGCACTCGGAACACAACGTGTTAGTGCAAAACTTCTATATTTATACAAATTGGATCTGCCTGTTTCATCCCGTTTATTTTAGTCATTCCATACACAACAGAGTTAGTACTTGGATCACTTCCGATGTTGGTTATGGTGGAGGATGTGGTGTAGATGTTTTTATCGCTGTTGTTGTTTTTGAGACATAGGTTTACCTACCCAAGCTGTAATAAAAAAAAGCTACGATGAGAAACGTACGGTAGAGCCCGTCCCCACATTTTTCCTTTAATATTTTTTTTAACTCTTGTTTTGTTTCTACAAATTATATTCTGGACTACATTATCAAACATGTCTTTCATAATTTACGTAGCGAGCTCCTATTTTTTTTTTTTTTTGTAGGTTCATCAGCCACATACATACTCTCTTTGGAGTGGTGGTGGCGTCGGAAGGGGTGGCAGTAATGTTACAGTGTAGTGGTGATGGTGGTAGGGGAATTGCATGACTCCAAGGGCTCCCATATCAAACAGGGCCTATAGCACATGGGTGATGGAACTAACGACTAGGCATGTCTCAAGGATCCAATTCATATTTATACCATGACTAACTGTGGACCATACTGCACATATCAATCTCCAGTGCTGAATCCTAAGGGACACAGTGTCTATTCTTCTGCACCTGTACGTTCCCATGGTGACCATAGCAGACCAGGAAACGTTTTCACCGTCAGAGAGTGCCAATTGTTGTCCTTTTGCACCAATTGCTGATAGTGTTTCACAACAGGGTGTTTGAGTTTAGTGAGACTTTCCCAACTATTTGTGTGTATGTGTTCATCATGCCTGTCCTTAATGTGTAGGAAAGGCAATTTCTTTTTTAATCGTGTTACTATAGTAGCACTCAGCGGTATGATACCTGTCTTCATATAGTGATGAGGACTGTGGACGCTGAAGCTTGTTGCAGCTATAAACTATGCCTCTCACATTTTCATGTCCTTAGCATTTTGATATGTATATAAACTGAAGACATGTAGTGTGTACAAGCTATTATTAAACTATGTAAAGATGTTAGTAAGTTTTGTAGTTTGTTGAGGTATATGGCTGAGAGTCTGGAGATCAAGGTGGGTAGGACTAATATTAAACAACTTAGCCCTTAATGGATCTCTTGTGTTAACGTTGATGATGGTGTTTCTGTTGTCGCTAGTAGGAGTGGGTGCGCAAAGGCGTTAGTGCTGTTGGTGATGGTGGTATTTGTGATGATGGTGATGATGATGATGATGATGACGATGTTGTTGATATTCGATGCATTGGCAATGGTGTTGCTGATGGTTCTGGTAGCGTTGTAGTGATAACGATGCACAAAGGTTTGTTTGTGCTGCTGATGATGGTGCTGTTGGCAGTGATCTTTTTGATGTTGGTGCTGGTGGTGTTGGTATTGGCGATGACGCTAGTGGTGGTATTGGCGATGACGCTAGTGGGGTTAGTAACGATGTTGTTAGTGTTAATGCTGGGGCTGGGAATGGTGGCTGGGGTGACAGTTTTGTTTGTATCAGAAAAAAGAAATTTAGCCTAATAGACGAAAATCAGTTAAAAAGATACCCTTGATATATCGATATCGGTCACGAATTTGAAATGGAAATCCCTTAAGAGTACGTTTATTAGATCGATACAATAACGCACCTGTCATGTAATGGAGTAAAATTAATTCACTATTCTTCTCTCATAAAAAAAAAAAAAATTAAGCCTTATGGTT
>NC_068981.1:141978613-141979674 GCF_001194135.2 Octopus bimaculoides | reverse complement strand
ACACACACACACACACACACACACACACACACACACACGCACACACACACAAATCTTACCCAGCATCAAATAGCTAAAATATAGAAATGAATATGAATGTTTCCATTAACGAAAGACGGCACGAAAAGGAGCACTTTTCCTTTCTTCAATTTGGTTTCGGTTTTAGAAATGGTATGATCTGTTTCAAGTTGTGCATTATGTTAAATTGTTATACACACACACACACACACATTATATATTATGTATACATATGGAGAGAGTGAGAGTTTAGAGAGGCATCGATGCTTTCACATTCAGAATGGTTCCAGGAATATTATATGTTGAGATGCACACAAATGTTAGATTATATGTAGATTATATGCACGGACACACGTTCATTCAAAGCATATATATATACATGTGTATGTCTTTGTAATTTCTGTTGGAGTATAACAGTGTGTATATGAAAGAGACTTAAAGTTAAACTGTCTATTGTACAATGTATTGGACGTTACCAGAACACCCACCACCTAATAAATCTACAGCGAATGAAGCATTGTATGATGGGATACAGCGTGTCTCTCCGGTGTCATGTTAGCTCGGGATATATGAAAATACATACAATTTATAGACTTATTTCAACGTCGTATTAGTTTTCGTGTCTGCATGTGTGTGTGTGTACACCATATGTGTGTGTGTGTGTGTGTGTGCGTGGTGTTTGTGCTATTTGTACATGAATAATTATGTGTATGTACTTACATGTCTGTATATATATATATATATATATATTTGTTTGTGCGTGTGTGTTAAAGTTCCCTTTTTTATGCTCAAGTGTAATAAAAACAATTTTACATAAATCTGAAGAGTTCTTCTATACTTTGTTGAGGAGCACAGAAGTATAGAATCCGATGATGGCTTAGCATACCGAAACTTCGAAGTCACTATCAATTATATTCTTGTTTAAGAATAACACACATATATGTATGTGTGATGATTCTCACATTCTTGAAACGATTGTAAACCATGTAAAAACGTAACACTATCAACACTTTACTATATATATATACATATATATATATATA
>NC_068981.1:141971991-141976443 GCF_001194135.2 Octopus bimaculoides | reverse complement strand
TATATATATATATATATATATATATATATATATATATGTCTCTCTCCCTCCTCTCTCTCTCTTTATATATATATATGTATAGAAAGAGACAGACAGACAGACAAAGAGACAGGGTAAACCGTAAATGTGGGGGGGTCGATGTATGTATGAGCTCCTATTCATGCATGTGTATGTGTATAGATGTTCATGCATACATATGTATATATATAAGTACATACATACATATGTGAGCGTATATTTAGGCCATTTGTACATGCATGCATATACACACACATACAGAAATATACATATACACACAAAATCACACGCGCACACGTTTGCTACATAGATCTATAATGAATAGATCACCACTGATTTCGACAATGAGCATTCAGCTGTTCAATAAACTAAACTACCTGTATATAGAATTAGCATGTAAGTGACTGAACATTCCAAGACATATGTCCCCTTAATATAGTTTTCAGGCTAAGTTATCGTGATGCAATATGACAAGGTTGGTCTTTTTAAATTACGACTACAAGTCATTGCACAGGCTTCTGCAGTATCCGTCCACGCGATTTCACTCGGGGTGCTTGGGTTAATCTGAGAGCATAGAATAAAAAAGATTCGATCAAAATGCCATGTATTGGTATCGAACACGGGCGCTTGTGAAAGCTAAACGAATTTATCAGTCATTCACCCATTCTCTATCCAGTAATAATACACACGTACTCATGTGCACATGCGAATAAGCTCAATCTCAGAAGTACTCACTCACTTGTTACTAAACATACACCCGGATATAATAATGTGTGTGTTTGTGTGTGTGTGTGTGTGTGTGTGTGTGTGTGTGTGTGTGTGTTTGTATGTGTGTGTGTGTGTATATATGTGTGTGCGTGTCTGTGTGTGTGTCTGTGTTTGTGTGTGTGTGCGTGTGAATGAATAGATGCATATACATGCCTGTGTCTGTTCGGGAGTAAGGATGAAGTTTTCGAAACCCTTAAAAGTTCGAGCTAGATTGGGCCCAGAGAGTATGTACGATGAATCTTTTCCATATAAAGATTTATTGTTATGTATGTGTTTCGCAATCTACATGTTTATAAATATATTACAGATATACAGAGAGCTATACATGCATACAGATTATACATACATTAGGATTATATATATATGATTCAACATCTATTTGTGTGTGTATCTTTATATAGGCGTGTGTCTTTTTCTGTTCACATATAACTAGCGTGGGCCTCAAAGTGTGTGTGTATGTATTTTAGCAAAGAAACAATGTATTAAACAAATTGAAGAAGTCTTGTTCTATCAGCAAAATCCGTCGCAAAATTCCTAATTAAACAATATCAAACTCAGAGTAACAATATGTTATAAGCTGCAATTATACCACCATAGTTAATTATTTACTCTACCTGCAGAGCGAGTTCACTTTCTTTTCTTTCGTGCATGTTATAGCAATTCTCGTAACCATTACTACGAACATCTTCCTAACTGTATAGTTTCGCAGCACACATATATCGGACTCACAAATTTCTGTACCTATATCAGATTTATGAGTGTAAGTGTGTGTGTGTGGTATATACATAAACATAAGTAAACATACATGCATACAAACACACATATACATACATATAGATAGATATACGTACATATATGTAATCATATAGATGTTTATACGTGTACACACACACAAACGCCATATATATATATATATATATATATATATATATATATACATACGTGCAGGTATAAATGTTTCTCTGTGCGCGCGTGTGCCTGTATATATATATATATATATATATATATATATATATATACATATATATGATCACCCGTGAAATAATTGGTATCTAGTTGATGTGTTTTTATGATGTATCGTCATTGTATTAACTTATTCGTTTTGCTCCTTATCGAACGCCTAATAGTGCTTCGAGGGGGTAATGTTTAATATGTAGGTATTATGTAGCACACAAACACACACACACACAAACACACACACACGCCCGCGCGCACACACACACACACACACAGACACACGTGTGTGTGTGTGTAAATAAGTATATATGTATAAAGGCACATCAACAGAACACGAGAATTTGGATAAACACTTGCAAATGCCCTCTAAAATGCACATGTTCATTTTCACTGTCTCTAAGATTCTATGTTGCACACACACACATAGGCGTGTATGTAAGTAAGTGTACGTGTGTGTGTGTGTGTGTGTGTGTGTGTGTGTGTAAAAACAGCATATAACAGGGTTTATATCCAAATATGAAATTATGTATGTATGTATGTCTGCATGTATGTATATGTATAAATGGCTCTAGCACATGTTGTTAGTGTTGGATATATAAATGAGCATATATAGTGTCCCGTATTTACACAGGCGCGGTTATATATATATATATATATATATATATATATATATATATATATATACCTATGGATGTATTTTATACACACAGAAACGTATCTGTGTGTGTGTATTCGTGTCTGAGTGAGACGAAACAAAATAATTTGAGAAATGTTTTGTATTTTTCTAACTAAATATTTCTTACTTTCATCACTTCTTGAAGTATGATAGCTGTGGAATAGACCCTTGTCCACTTTTAATCAAAGATATCTATCATGACAGGCGCTCCAAACGTGACCACCTCAGCTTTTTGTGTATAACTCTGCACTGATACATTTGTTTTTTCCTATTCCTATTGACAGAAGGTCGCGTTTCGAAACTGATTTGGCTGTTATCTCTAGTAAACAGAGCGACTACGTATAAGTTCCTCCTGTTGGCTCTGTTGTTGAATGCGATTTCAGGGATAGATATTTAGATTCCCATTCACACACACCCCTTTCTTTATAACATATAATAACCTCCCTGAATCTTGCATCTCTCACGCTTCTTGAACCCCACCACTTTGTCAACTTCGCCGCATCTTTGTTCCGTATCTTTTACCATTTCTCTCCATCAATCTCTACTTTTGTCTTTCACTCATACATATCTCTCTTTATCTCTTTTGCTATCTCCCCAAATTTTTTTGTTCCCCTGTGTTTTCTTCTCCGTATCCTTAACATCTTCCTATTTCACCCTTACTTTCTCAATTTCTTGACTACTTGTGAAAATCCTCTCTATTTTCGTATCTATTTCTATACTCTAACATTTTAAAAAATCTCATACACACACATATCATAGAACACATAACCATATATAAACATTATAAACTTATATTTGAAGCACAGCTTAACAAGTAAACACACACACACACACTTTTTTCCCTATCGTTTTCTTTTTATGTCTATATATATATTTACATACTACAGTCAGTTGCATCCATTAACAGCGCGCACACACACACACATACACACAAATACCATATATATATATATATATATATATATATATATACATATATATACACTATATACAAGCACATATAAACATATTTCTAGATACAAACATATACTCATCTATATACATTCATACATAAACGCAGGCGCATCCAAGCACATACGCACATGCATGGGAACACACAGATATACAGATATAAAATCATATATACATACACAAATAAATAAATGATAAATATATATATATATAGATAGATAGATAGATAGATACACACAGACATATATATATATATATATATATATATATATATATATATATATATATATATATATATACATACATACACACAGACAAATATATATATATATACATACATACATACACACATACAAATACAATACATACGTACATACATACATACATGTACTACACAACCTACCTGATTAGCTCTATGTACTATGGGTTCGTGAATGGACTTGCTCTTTTACTAAACGGCTCCAGTGTTCTCCAATGAATAACATCAGCATTAACATTAGGTACATCCATCTATCCAAGGTGGGTGTTTATAATATATATTTTTTTTTTTTCAGAAAAAACTTTTTACATACATATACACAAACATATATGTATATATAAGCATATATATATATATATATATATGATAATTTTTTTGCTGCTTAAAATGCGCGCTCGTAACTCCGATGGTGGTACATGATCACAGCTAATTCATACATCACACAGCATATTATTTTCTTTTTGTGTTTACTTTTGTTGTTGGTTGTTTATGTGTTGTTGTTGTTGTTGTTAATATTTTTTTCTTCTTTTTCTTTTATGTTTTTGGTTTGTGGCGAGGAAGTTGTATTCCCCCTTCTCTGCTTTTTGTTGTTGTTTTTTTTGTTTTTTTTTTTTGCCTCCGTCTACAGATTGATTTTCAATTTAAACTTTGATAATGTTAACTTTGCTATATAAGTATATACAAATTTTTAACTCAAATTCTATTCTATTTGTACTCAAACGTAAACTGAAAAATAACAACAATGATTATGAATTATATTAAAAATATAAAATTTATACGTCAGCTATGTATAAATATAGATATGCACATACATACATACATA
>NC_068981.1:141971324-141971980 GCF_001194135.2 Octopus bimaculoides | reverse complement strand
GGGCAGGCAGGCAGGCTGACAGCCAACAATCATCAGCCAGCCAAGCACCACGTGAGCCAGCCAGCCAACGAACGAACGAACAGACGAACTTCACCGACCAACAAACACACCAGCCAGTCAGCCAGCTAACCGACCCTACTACCTACCAGCCAGCCAGCCAACAAGCCATCCATCCAACCAGCTAACCAACAAACCAACACATCATACAGACCAACCTGCCAAAAAACACTGCACGCTTTAGCCTTTATTTATCAGCATTTTCTTTTCTTTTTCTATTTTCTTTTTTCATCTTCCCCTATTCTTTTGATTTACTTCCTCCAGCCTCAGCATCACCCTGTCTCATACACCATGCAACCAGCAAGCAAGCCAGTAAGAGAGTTTATACAACACCCAAACACCCGGCTACCCTGGAACCCAGATAGTTACCAGTGAGCCAGTCAGTCAGAAAATGCTCGCTGGCGTGTTGTTTTGTTGGTTATTCTCGTTTCTCCATGATCATCTTCAAACTACGCTGTATATTCCACTACGCTATCTCAGTGTATATAACGAAGTTTTATTCTGACATACACACGTACATGCATACATTCACACAGACACATGCTCACATTCTTATGTACACATTTGTATCTGCATCCAGCCAAATATATACACATATA
>NC_068981.1:141969814-141970636 GCF_001194135.2 Octopus bimaculoides | reverse complement strand
TATGAAATATATATATATATATATATGAAATTAAATAAATGACTAGAGAATAAGAAATTATGGCTTGAAATTCGTCAGCTTGCAGCTGTTTCCGCTATAGGATGTAATGCAGTCAGGGTTGAATGCTGGTATATTACGCTATTACTTCAGCGGAGCTTCAATGTGTGTGCGTGTGTGTGAACACATACAAAGGCAAGTGCATATGCACATGTTCGATATGTACATATATGTAGTTTTATGTACGTAATTGTAAATATATGCTTACATACATACAAACGGTATGCACACACACACATATTCGCATATATGTATACGTATACACTGATATCGACGCATACGCATTTATACATCGATATATATCCATGATTGCACAGAAATAAATTGAAAAGAGTAACATTACAGCATAATATAGCATATCATTCCACATGATTTTGCGAAATCTTATGTGGTTCATTAACATGCTAGAAATAGCAGCCAAATCACTCCTCAATCATATCAAACCGTGATGAAAATGGTTCGTAGCATTATGTCATCTTAGATATACTATATATACTTAAAGTGTTTCGATATAATTACCACGGCAGGTATGCCTTTCATGATAGGTCTGGTTCAACAAAGCTGATTAAGAATACAGAATATCAAGAACAATAGATGCAACTAACACTATGTATATATCCATATATATATATATATATATATATCTTTATCGAGGGCTCTTTCTTTCTTTTGTTGTTTTACCTTTTCACTCTCTCTCTCTCTCTCTCTCTCTCTCTCTCTCTCTCTGTATATATATAAATATATATATAATTAATTAAATTAGGT
>NC_068981.1:141966233-141969341 GCF_001194135.2 Octopus bimaculoides | reverse complement strand
ATATTTTGGGCATGTTTTATAAACCGGCATCATATTATAATTTCATAACAACATGTCCTAGGGCGGTGGTGGATCTCGGTCGCTCGACGACGATCATTCAGTTGTCAAATCAACTACATTTGTCTGCACCTGAGTAATTTGTCGGCGGTGAGCATTCTGTAGCCTGAGCGTACTTTTCAGGTTGAACCTTTTGAATTATGGGTACAATCCACCCGACAAGCTTCTATATTGTTTTTGCCGATTTTGTTTCACCTGCAAGTTATGGGTCAACATGTAGCTATTGAAGATGACATTTACTCACGACGCTAAACAGCAGAATCGAACCCGATCCGCGTGTTTGCGAAAGGAACTTCATAACCATCCAGCCATATTGTGCATATAACTATGAACATAAACTATTCATTATTTAGCTTTTGCAATAATATGTTGCATCTATAGTACAGGGATGCCAGTCTATTATTTTCTTCTAAATATTTACTATAATAATATCGTATCCATTGTCATATTCCACTAATTTACTGTGTTATTGCTCCTTTGTACATACATCTCACTAAGCTAATATGAAAATAATTTGTCTATATTATACTATAGTATGGGTGATTTATAATGTTATTATATTGCTTTTATCCCATATTAAACGTATTATATTATACGTTATACTATAGATGTAATCAATTTATTACTTTACTGCAAAATACTATATAAAAACACATCTCTGTCACAGTATTATAAATACACTGTGATATTTGCATAAACGCGTTACATAGAACCACGCTATTTGTCTAACAGTATGCACTTTTAAGACTGTTGTATTGTGATATGCTTCACGACAAAATACCTTAGCGTGCTATATACACACGTTGTAATATATTAACAAATATTGTAGCATACTATACCATATGGTATGACGAGTGCAGTAAAGAATATTACAGTGTTCATAACATTGGTCACGAATAGATTACTGAGATGTTCTTCATGAGGCTCAGACATAAGAAACTTATATCGTGAGGAGTAGCATAGAGTCGTTGATAACTTTTAGATAGAGTTTTGTGTCACAATTTCTTTAATTTTTGCTTACGTAAATATTACCAGTGATGGAAATGAACGGTGTGTTGTCAATCTAAGTAGGAAATGATATGATCTAATAAATATGCGGACCATGGGCATTGCTTTTATCTTTTGTTTCAGTGAGGTGATTATGGCCATGCTGGGGCACTGCCTTCAAGGGTTTAATTGAACAAATCAACCTCAGAACTTATTAAAAAGAAAAAAAAAATCGCTGTTACAGATTGTGTCGGCTCTTTTTCCCAAACTGCAAAGTTACGGTACGTAAACAAACCAATGCCAATCTCGAGCAGTGGGTGGCGCAAGCACAAAACACACACACCGATCATAATGTCTGTTTCTCTCTCACTCTATCTATCTGTGTGTACGTGTGGAAAGAGAGATAGAGAGGGAGAAAGAAAGAGAGAGAGAGAGAGAGAAAGAAAGAAAGAAAGAGAGAGAGAGTGAGAGTGAGAGGCGACGCGTTTCTGCATAGCTTGTCTACCAAATTCAGTCACTAGGCATTGGTCGGCCTGGGGCTATAGAAGAAACTTGCCCAAGTAAGTTGCTGGTCCCTGTACTTATCGTCTGTCATATTACACATAAACTATGATATTAAGCTATAACGCGCCGTACATATTAAGTTATAAGTTACATACTATCAAATACTGTACTATACATTATGATACAATGCTATCATGATGCCATTCCTTTAAAAAAATTGGATCTCCGTCCCTTTCTCCGATGAGGAAGCCGGCTGTTTGACCAACCGAATTACAGGTTTAATGAATTAGCGTGTAAATAGCTCAGTATTCCACACATATGCATACCCGTAACGTAATTATCTAACGAGAAAAGCGTGACACAGAATCACGCATTGGTTGAAACTTTTCCATGCAAAATCCGTCTGACGACATTCCACGTGCTTTCCTTGTACCCAGTGCCACTCAGAAGGATGATTGAGTCAACCTGAATCCAAAGTGAAGGACATTTGTTCAAAGTACCATACTGTGAGATCGAACTCGAAATTTTACGGCTGTTAAATTATTCGGCCTTTCACTATGCCATACTAGACTACAGCATTTTGGGTGCATGTGGCTTAGCGGCCTGGGTGTTGCACTCATGATCGTAATACTGAGGTTTCGATTTCTCGACCGGGCGAGAGCAAAATATTTCATTTTACGTTACCCCAGTTTACTCACGAGTACTCCTGCGGTGGACCAGCGTCCCGTCCATGGTAGTGGTCGGGGAAAATATATGTCACAGAATGCGGGAAAGCGCCCTTGTATGCCTACGTTTTCGGATCGACCTTTGATACTATAATTTTACAGGGTTTTCCAAAAAAAATAATATCATTTCACAATCTAATAACTTTGCCAGTCCTTGTTCAAATGACTTCAAATTATAGGTTTAATGTTTGATAAGTTTATCTTTTCAGGTATAGAAATAGCATTCACTGGAAGATAAAAGGTATTTTGTGTGTTGGAGTTTGCTCGAACACAGTCAAACAAGACTGAGCAGCATGTATTTGTGAGAGAGTTCTCTAAAAAGTCACCAACGGTAATGCAGATTTGGACATGGCACAAACATTTCAAAGAGGAAGGCTGTCTGTGCAGGGCAAAAGGGTCTCGACGACCACTAACTTCAGAAGAGACGGTCGAGCGGGTTCGACAAAACCTCTTGCGAAGCCCCAAGAAGTCCATAAGAAGAACAAGTCTGGAAACCCAGATTCCTTCAACAACAGTTTGGTGCGTCCTGATGAAACCTTACAAGTTTTATTTGTGAAATACAGTTGCTTTGAATTTGCTTCAGAAAGAGGTCTATGTTTGTGAAGGTTGTTAGGAATGTGGCCTGAATATCAAGGGGGCGACAGTTCGATAAAGTTTGGCAACCCACTGCTTTAATACAAGAATAACACTCTCTATAGAACACAGACTCCAGAGCGAAAACTTTACGTAGTGAATTCTCCCTTCAATAAATGATAGCTATACCTTTTATTTATCAAATAATGACCCCCGCCCCCAAATTACCGATGCTTATAGCTGAAGTATCTTCAGTTGTAGC
>NC_068981.1:141962989-141965871 GCF_001194135.2 Octopus bimaculoides | reverse complement strand
CACACACACACACACACACACACACACACACACGATGGACTTTCAAACACAGTTCCTATATTTAAAATTCTTTTCCAAGGTATTGGTCTGCTCTTGGCTACAGTAGAAGATACTTGCCCGACGTGACATGTTGTGTAGTGGAACTGAACCAAAAACCACGTGTTTGCAATGAGAACTTCGTGACCCACACAACAATTCTTGCGCCTACTTTCATCTGTTCTGTCTCGTTGCCTTCATTTAAGGTGATGACAGGGAAAAATCGTTAGTATGCCGGGAAAAACGCCTAGCAGCATTTCGTTTGTCTTTACGTTCTGAGTTAGGATTCCACCGAGGTCGAGTTTGACTTTTATCACTTGGAGGTTGGTAAAATAAGTACCAGTTGCCCACTGGAGTCAAAGTAATCGAATCGCTCCCTTGCTTAAAAGTTCAGACCTTGTGACAATAGCAGGTGCCTTCGTTTTAAGCTTTTCATTAGACCATCACTGATTTTACTACAGTCTATTATACCATCCACCATGAACTCTATCTTCACTATTACCGCCAATACTATTAATAAACAACGCTATCATCATTGGCTGTACCATCGTTACTGCTTCTACGATTACCACCAACAATAAAACCACCACTGACACTACCACCCCTATCACATCTACTAACTCAATCTCTACCATTAACACAGCTCCTACCAAAAGTACCTCAAGCAAAATTGCCACCTCAAGCAACATCACTATAACCTATACTATTAACACACCCCTCTCATCATTACTTTTACCAGCTCCATCTAAATCTATACTGCTAAACCTTTCATCACTACCACTAACCACCCCATGGCTACAATAACAACATATCCCCCGTTGGTATCACCTCTACCACCACCAGCACAAGCACTCCCAACACCACTGCCAAACATTTCCTCAACCACTACTGCCGCCATCACATTTACCTTCATTCTTTTAGTTACCATCACACTACGGTCATTAACATTCTCTTCTTGTAACATTTATTTACTTGTTACTGTTTTTTTCTGGGGGGTTTTTTCGCTTTATATTTCTATTAACGTTTCTTTCCTTCCCTATTTTCCTCTTATTCCATTTCCAATCTCTCTCCATTATTACTTTAATTTTCCAGTATCATTCTTTCTTTTCAATTTCTCTTTTCCTGTTTCTATTCATCTATCTATATTCCTATACAACCACATATCTAAGTGATTATATATATATATATATATATATATATATATATATATATATATATGTGTGTGTGTGTGTGTATATATATATATCTTCGTCTGTCTATATTTCATCCACTGATGTGGCCATCTATCTACCTACCTATCTATCACTCCGTATTTCTTGTTCCCCTCACTCGCACTTCCATCGAGATCAATAGTTTATCTGAATAACTGACCTTGTGCCTATGCCACAAAATAATCAATAAACACCATTTTAAGGTATATCGGTAAAACTGAGTCGTAAACAACGCTTCTTACTAAACCATTTACATCACTTCAAGTTCAAATCCTACCCAAGTCAACTTAGTCTATCATATCTAAGGGCTCAGGTCGATAACATAATTGCTATTCATTTATTAGAGATCTCTATTTTCTGAATAAGATGTCTCTTAAAATGAATCGCATTGTATCTGTGTTAGAAAGATACCTGCATAGTTTCTTGTCTTACTAGAAATAACAGCCCAAACTCTCATTTAATATCTTTCTCTTTTCCTACCTCACTTACTCGTGCAATCTAAAAGGCACACTTGGGTATACGTCTACTGACCCGACGTAAGTACATTTATTTATCTATCGATCGATCATGTATCTACATAGGATAGATAAGCACTAGGGCTCAATGCTAATCTATGTTGATAGATAAATCAACATAGATTAGCATTGAGGGTTTTATGTATTACTTAGCAGCGGCGGGAGGTAAGGGATTTATACTGTGAAAACGGCCTTAACATTATCTTCACTCAATTCCGCCCAGACTGCCTCCACCACTCACACTCAGTCTCTCTCTCCTCCACTGTCTGCCACTTATTCTCTGTCTCACGCATTTAGTATAAACTTCTTTCTCTCCCCCCACCGCATCCTCGTTCCTCATTCTCCCTCTCTCTTATTAATATCTTCCTCTCACCACTACTCAATTCCTACCTTTCGCTCAAACATTCAAGGCCTGTCTCCCTCATTTTCTTTCTCTTATTCCTCCACAACATCTTCGATATCTCTCTCGTTTCATATCTCGCTTAATTTCTCTCTTCTTTCATTTTCAGAGTCTCTCGTTTCAAACTATCCTTCAGTCCATTATCTAACTCTTACTATCTCCCTGTCTTCCTCTCGGTTTCTATAACATTATTCTTTACTCTGTTACCTTTCTGTTATCTCATCTCCTTCCAACGCACTTTCTCTCACTACACTTCTCTCTCTCCTAAGTCACTGTGTGTGCGCGAGCTTCACACAGTCTTCGTTATATCTCGCTTTAGTTAAACACTCCCTCATTACATCATTGTATATAAGTTTGCCAACCACGGTTTCGACCACTGGACTTTCTGGGGGTGTATCCGAACCCGACCAAGGACCGAACTGATCACAATGCAAGTTTTTAAATTAACATTATAAATCTCAAACACTTGTATTTTGAATTGCGTTCTATATAGAAAAGTAATAAAACTTAATTTCGGCGAAGTGAATGCATTTTGCACACACACACATACACACACTTGTTTGTCCCCTCTGTATGTAGCCCCTTGTGGGTAGTAAAGAAATAACACACATACACACACATACAACCACCACAACCGAAAGATATGTAAGAATGTATGTATCTTTCTCTCACACATACAGTTCTTCTTTCTTCCGATATACAGAATACACACACACACAT
>NC_068981.1:141957965-141962889 GCF_001194135.2 Octopus bimaculoides | reverse complement strand
AGAAAAACACGGAGAAAAAAAATTGAATAGTGTTCAGTCAACGGTCATGTTAGTGTAAATATATATGTGCCTGTGCGTGTATGTATTGATTTGGTGCTCTATGTCTTTGCGTGTATGCATGTTCAGATATCTACTAACCTGCACACACAGACACACTCACCATACTACGTACAAACGCAGAGAAATATATAATTATCCAAGATCTGACTGTCTTATAGTCTGTAGTTATGTCTGTGAGCGCACGCGTTTGTGAGAGCGTGCGTGTTTGCGCGCGCGTTTGCGGGCGCAATTTCTTGCGTATTGCTGCATGTATGCGTATCTGTATAATATAATATACTGGAGCAACGAAATCTACTTTAACTGTGCTCACTCACTCAAATATTAAAAGATACCTAAAAGTAGTTATTTTTTTAATCTAATGAACTTCTAAGAATGGCGTCTGGACCTGATAGAAATAGCAACGAAATCTACGTTAAATTACTTTGCTGCCATTTTTATATACTACAATCTTCGCATAATGCAATCCTCGATACACTATCTAGAAAAAAGACCAGATAGTTTTGGCTGGAAGATATCCAAATAGGATTAACAGTTCTCTATGGAAGAGCAATAGTGAACTACAAAGAAAATTCTGGAGATAAATTTTATTACAGACCATTAGTATCTGTCTGTTTCTCTGTCTTATTCTTTAATTATTATACTGTAATTGTCGTTCATCAGGCAACCAGATGAAAGTTAAGCTGGCTGTAACTTCTAAATCACAGACAATACTGTATAAAAAGTACTGAATAATCATTCAGTTTAATGTAAAATTGTTTTTATAATAACTTGAAATAGTAATAATAATAATAATAATAATAATAATAATAATAATAATAGTCCTTTGTTAACCACAAAGTGTTTGTTGTTGTTGTTGTTGGCACTCCGTCGCTTACGACATCGAGGGTTCCTGTTGATCCGATCGACGGAACAGCCTCCTCGTGAAATTAACGTGCAAATGGCTGAGCACTCCACAGACACGTGTACCCTTAACGTACTTCTCGGGGATATTCAGCGTGACACAAGGCTGACCCTTTGAATTACAGGCACAACAGAAACAGGAAGTAAGAGTGAGAGAAAGTTGTGGTGGAAGAGTACAGCAGGGTTTGCCACCATCTCCTGCCGGAGCCTCGTGGAGCTTTAGGTGTTTTCGCTCAATAAACACTCACAACTCCCGGTCTAGGAAACGAAATCGCGATCCTATTACCGCGAGTCCGCTGCCCTAACCATCGGGCCATTGCGCCTCCACTACACAAAGTGTTTACATTAAGAAGAACTTTATGAACAGCACAGATCAAATAGAATGTGGGGTTAGATGAAAGTCATGTAAATAATGAAAAATAATCGATTATAAGGACAAAATTCCCCGAAAGAGGGAGACCACCTAGGACTGCTCGTGGAAACCCCTCAAATCCGCGGCAGTCCTGACTACCTGGGTAAGGTGTGTATATGTCTCTCTCTCTCTCTCTATATATATATATGCTAACTGGGATGCACTCGTCATATAGAGAACAAGAATGTATCTATCTCACATTTGAATAACCCGGGGTTTCAGCTTTCTCCCCAGTATGAATGAGAATCTTTAGAAATATCTAATCAGAATTAGATATGTATATGTAGTTATGACGACTCTTTTGCTACCTCGATGCCTGTAATTTTACCTTTGCCAATTAGCTACTAACATACATACAGGTTGAGCAGTGTGTTGAGAAAATGGAATAGAAAATATGTGTGTTGCTGAATGTCTGTGTATGTAAATACCCTATTACTAGAAAAGAATGTAACGCCTTCACGACACCACTATTTTGCCGACAGTCTATATAAGTTTTATTCCATGAAAGTGCCAGGCGGAAGATGGCATATATGGCTATTATTCGAATTTAATAGAGAAACAAAGTCCACAGGCCACTCTAAAGCTCGATATTCAGTTCAACTATGAATATGGCATATTTTATGTAGAAAAATTTCAAGCTGAATAATCTATATAATTTATTGAATATATTTTGTTTATTCAAAATTCATACCGCACAGATATCTTATCAGTTACATAGACTTACAAGGTAATGCGTATCTTCCACGAGTGCGCTGCACAACAAACTCTGTTCTGCTTTTATATATATAAAATGTATAAATGGATGATGAGTAAGGCACTGGAACAGTTTCAATTACTTGTATGTATGTATGTATGTATGTGGTTGTGTGTGCGTGTGTGATATAGAAGCATAGTAAAAGATGTAAACAAGTCTTCTATAAACTGCATCTCAGTGACTGCAATATACTGCAATTCAGCTGTAAATAATAGCTCAAAATACACGGAGTAAAGAATTCCTTGGACGCAAAACAGGAGGAAAACCTCTGCGAACTCGAATCACGCACACCAGAGTAACGGTATCATGAGCGTTACGGTTACATTAGATGTATTGTTCGATTCCCCAGGTAGCTTTCTGTCTAAGAAGTTTTTGTTCCTCTGTATTATGAGATACTGATTATAGCTTGACTGATATTCAAGATATACAATCCACAAAAGACTTACTAAGACACGTGCGCGCTCACATAGGTGTAGTGGAAAAGAAAGAAATAATTTGGTAAGTGCAATTTACAAAATTATCGATCAACCCTTGAGGCAATGAAGTAAATATACAACTGAAAATTGTGTGTGTCTGCGTGAGTACATTTATACAGCAATAGGAAATAACCGTAGAATATATGAAGCACAGAATGGAAAGGGATGCAGCTAAAACGCCGATGCAGATTCACTGGATTTAACGTACTGAATATTTCACGGCATTAACTAAGAGATATGATATCGTAGCTTGAGAATTATATAATGAAATCCATCCAAAAGATAAAATTGAAGAGGGAAATGCAAGTAGCTACGGTGATGTGGAGGGCATAGAGAGTATTGTTTCAGACTGTGCTTGGAAACAGAACAACAAGGTATTGTGATCTGGGAGAGAGAACGACTATGCACAGTAACTGACACATGTTGCCTCGTTGATCTCATTTTTATGCCGAAACGATGAGAAATCCATCCTGGCTATATAATTCAAGATTTCTATCCAATATTATTAGAACGCCTGACACGTAACTAACTGCGTCTGTACTAATCTTAAGAATCACTGTTTCTCAAAAGTAGACAAGATAAAATAATATGCCCAATAAAAAGATTATAATCACAAGCAATCAAAGGTACTATGAAAATATGTAAAAATATTCACGAAGTTCTGTATGTAATTAGATCCATATCTGCACTGCCATCTATGCACATGAATGTATATATATATATATATATATATATATATATATATATATGTGTGTGTGTGTGTGTGTGTGTGTGTGTGTGTGTGTACATAGAAGACTGTCCTGTTTGCTGTTGTCTAAATTATAATGAAGTGCCATGTTTCTAGACAAGAAACCGGTGACTTGTCCTTTGTTGAAAAATTCGAAAAATTAAACCAACATAGCATACAAGCCAACCAAGCTATGAAAATGGCAGAAACCATTTTATCAGCGGAGCTGAAGACTACAAAAGAGCAACAAGAATAATACGTTTCTGTAAATAGACGTCTAACGTCCTAAGAAACACCGTTTACTTCATTTCTGGACAAAAATAATATACCTAGCTCACAATTCTATTAACTTCCAAACCAAACTAATCTCATTTAACAACTATGAATGGGACTATTTTGAACAAAAATGAAATAAAAGCTCCATAAAGTTCTACGTTAATAACATTTGTTTTTCTCTGGTTATTTCCATCACCAAACTGTCTGATATTTTATAACTACTCTCAACTACAAACAGGAGCGTTATTTTGAAGTAAACTGATACAAATGTATTAAAATAACAATCAATGCAAGAGGACAATTATCGGTTGCAGTGGTAAGATATAAGGGATCGAAACAGGCATGCAACTAAACAGACTTTTGAATGCAATTAAGTTAATCATATTATTAATTACGTGCTTCTTAAGGCAGCGGTTCTGAGTTCGAATTCGGCCGAGGTCGACTTTGCCTTTCATCCTTTCGGGATACGATAAAATATGTACCAATAGATGATTGACGTCATTGTAATTAACTTACCCCTCGCACAAAATTGCTGGCCTTGTGCCAGATTTTGAAACCATTATTTCAGCATTTCAAAATTTGAAACCGTTATTAACGTGCTTCTTAAGGTGCCGAGCCGGCAGAACCGTTAGCACACCGGGTAAAATGCTTAGCGTCATTTCGACTGTTTACTTTCTGAGTTCAAATTCCGCCGATGTCAACTTTGCGTTTCATCCTTTCGGAATACGATGAAATAAGTACCAGTTGAGGATGGAGACGAGGTAATCGACTCGTCCCCTTCCCCAGAATTGCTTGCCTTGTGCCAGATGTTGAAACCATTATTTACATGCTTCTTAACGTCTAAAATTTATTTGTGAGTGTGAGTGTGTGTGTCTTTTACTTGTTTTAGTCATTGGACTGCAATCATGCAGGAACACCGTCTTGAAATGTTTAGTCGAACAAATCGACCCCCGTACTTCTTTTTAAAGTCTGGCATTTATTCTTGCAGTTCCTTCTAACGAAACATTAAGTAACGGGGACACAAAGAAACCAAAACCGGTTGTCAAGTGGTGTGAGTATATGTTTGTGTGCACGCGTGTGTACGTGTGTGTGTCTGTTTTCACTTAGTTTCCCTCTACATGTTTTACTCACATGGCATTGTTCGGCTTGTGGAGTGAGGAACAATAGAATAGGAGACACTTATACAATGTCTCACGCAGTGGAACTGAACCCGGAACAAGTGCGAGCGTGAGAGAGAGAGAGAGAGAGAGAGAGAGAGAGTATCTAATTGCAAAGTATTTAAATGTTTTCCAATTGAAATATATTCCCTCTTTATCAAC
>NC_068981.1:141951408-141957496 GCF_001194135.2 Octopus bimaculoides | reverse complement strand
CTGGGAGTCTTATAGTCACTCTTATTCCCGCCTGACTGAGAAAGCAAGCAATAATTGAATAAATATTAAAATTAAATAAACTTCAGATGAGTTACTGCTTAGAAAGAAGTTAATAAAAATCCTAATGATCGTCAATGGGATTGTAGCGTCGCCCTGACTCGGGAGGCGTATGTATGTATGTATGTATGTATGTATGTATGTGCGCATGCTCTCATTCGTACATGTATGTATGTATGTTTCTTTCTTTGGGAATTAAGATGTTTGCTTTGCACAGTTCACTATTAAAGCACGGCTCTTGAGTTTAAGTTAAACTAGCTCCGGGGGTTTTATGGTCTTTTGAATTGATTGGTGCGTGTATATTTGTATGTGTATTTGTGCGTGCGTGTGGATAAACTTGCACGCGCATAGTAAGTGACTTGTGACTTTACTACATAAGTATGTGCGTGCGTGCATGATTAACTATTATGTGTGTGTGTGTGTGTGTTGATTATGTGTATATGACCGTGTACTTGCGTTTATCCAGATATATCAATTGGATAATCCCTCGAAAGCTTTACAAATTTTTACAGTACCTAAAATCGAGTTTATTTGAAGAATAGAAGTCCTTTTGGTGTTCTTTCGAGAACCCTAGCGTTTAAATTTTCCGATACAAATTAAGTGCTTTGTGCATCCATGGTATTTAATACAAATGAAAACCTCTGGCACGGATATAAGAGCTACAGGTTTCTCCTTTTCTTGATATTTAACGGGATATGAAGGTGGCAAGATGGCAGAATCGTTAGTACACCGGGTGTAGTGCTTGCCAGCATTTCGTCCGTCTTTACGTTCTGAGTGCGAATGCCGGAGGTGTCGACTTTGCCCTTTTTTCTTTCGGGGTCGATAAAATAAGTACCAGCTGAACACTGGGGTCGATATAATTGATTTCCTCCTTCTCCTAAAACCGCTGGCCTTGTGCCAACATTTTAAATCAACATTTGACAGGACATTCACATCAGCAGGGCATATGAGCTCTTCAAAAGTGTACGACTGTCACTTCTTTTCATATAAAACACACTCCAGCCTATTATTACACCGTGTTACTGTTTTTAAGGGAATGATCTACCAATATTATTTATTTTTAAAGGTGTATACAATTTCTTGTTCTAGTTATTGTTGTCAGGACAATCCTTCCTGTGTATACCTTTATAGAAGGCTTTAGTGAAAGTATCACATCTTATGGGAAGATGGTATCCTGCGAATATTTCCAATTGAAATATATTCCCTCTTTATCAACACACATTCTCTTTAACATTCAAATCTTTTGTTATACATATTTAACACAAAATTAGTTAGAAGCAAATAAGGAATTAGGCATACCAGTTATTCCGCTGGGAATACAGTTTTGTTCGGTAGATTTCATTCGTCGTCCACTTTAACATTAGCAAAAAACGTACCTTTAGCGAAGTCCGTTCTGTTACAAACATTCGAACCAGGTCTCTCGTCTGAGATTACTTTCCTCACTCCTTCCTTTGCTGATAGTCTCGCAGAATCTGGGAGTCTTATAGTCACTCTTATTCCCTCCTGACTGAGAAAGCAAGCAATAATTGAATAAATATTAAAATTAAATAAACTTCAGATGAGTTACTGCTTAGAAAGAAGTTAATAAAAATCCTAATGATCGACAAAACTGACATTTTCGATCATAACATGGTAGTCTTTTAGGTATTTAATAGTTTTTCCCCTCGTTCCTCGACAACAAAGGGATAGCCTTCTAGGTCCGGTGGAATTTGTTGCTGGCCGAGAAAGAACAATTTTTACGATTAATATTAGTAATCTCGAGCTTGTGCGATATGTACCAATGTAAGACTTAACTACTAGTATGATACAAATTTCTCTGCAAAGTCATGTTTATGAACAGGTAGCTTACATGCTGTTAGGGCTTAGGTTTCCCTCTGTTTTAAAATGATACACAAGGCCTCAAATTTGGGGATAGGGATTAAGTCGACTACATCGACCACAGTGCATAACTGGCACTTATTTTATGACCATGAAAGGATGAAAGGCAAAGTCGATCTCGATGGAATTTGAACAGAGAACATAGCAGCAGACGAAATACCGCTAAGCATTTCGCCCGGCGTGTTTTAACTATTCTGCCATTTACTGATAATGATAATAATAATAATAATAATAATAATAATAATAATAATAATAATAATGATCGGTCCCCTCCTACATGGCCATGCGCTGTTTATCTTGATATTAGATCACCATGTCACGCACATATGGTTGGGATGTATGTGCCTGGTGTACCCTTATCAGACGGATAGTCATGATGGACATATTGGGCTTAGTATATTTGTACCCCAGCGTCATTTTGATGGAATGCACTGCTCTCTCACTCAATAATAATAATAATAATAATAATAATAATTCTTTCTAAAGGCTTAAAATTTAGGGAGAGAGCGCCAGTCGATTACATCGATCCCAGTGATCGACTCGTTGGTACATATTTCATTGACTTCGAAAAGATGAAATGCAAAGTCGACCTCAGCGGGATTTGAGCTCACAGAGTAAAGACGTGCGAAATGACGTTAAGTATTTTCTCCGGCGCAGTAACGATTCTACCAGCTCACCGTCTGAATAGTGATATGTTCTAAAGTCAGCAACAATTTGGAGAAGAAACGCGTATTCGTTAACAGCGACACCAGTACATTAATTTATCGATACGGAAAAATGAAAGGCAGCGTCGACCGCAGGGGAGCAGAGATAAATGCCGCAGTAGATCTTCCCGATGCTCTAACGATTCTGCCAATCCATTGCCCTCTTATATAACTATAATATTAATGTCCAGCTACCTAAACACGCGCGCGTGCACACAGGCACAGATACAAACACACACACACAGACATACAGAAACAGACACACACACACAGACACTCACACACACACTCACTAGAACATTGCATTTGAATGCTCATCCGGCAATCATCTCTGCTTCCTTTTAAATTTCATTTTTGTCTCAGTTTCCTTCCTTCCTACCTTTCTTCATCGCTATTTCTGTATTTCATTCATCCAATAATAACTCTGTCGATCATTCCTTTCTTCATTTTTTTTTTTATTTATTCTTTCTTTTTTCCTCCTTTCCCCATTTCCTTCCATAGCAACTCCTTATTTTCCATTCTGTTTCCCTCTCCCCCTTCTTACTGTAAATCGCCATCTTTCCTCGTCTGTCTTTCTTTTCTTCGATCAAGCTTTTATTTCCTTTCGTCCTTCAACTTTCCTTTCTATAACTCCGTAACTCTCTTTTTTCTCGTTTTCCTTCCTTCCTTCCTTCCTTCCTCCCTTTTTCCCTTTCTTCCCCTCACTCCTATAGCAATCACTTTCTTTCAATCTCCTCTTTCTCTCATCTGGAATAACTTCCCTTTCCCACTTCTTTTCTTTTCTGTCTTTCTTCTACATTCCTATAAGAAATCATTTTTCTTTCTTCTTTCATTTATTTCTCCTCCATATTTCCTCTTTAATATTTTCCCATATCTCTTCTCTATTCATCATTATTATTCTCACCGTTTTTCTCGTTCTTACATTACTCTCCAATGCTTTCTTCCTTCTTCAATATTACGAACGATTACTGTAATTGTTTCAAATTTTGGAAAAAGGCAAGCAATTTTTGGGTAAGTGGATAGACGATACCATGTATCTCAATACCTGAATGGCGCTTATTTCAACGACCCAGGAAGAATGACAGGTAAAAATGACCGAAGCGAAATTTGAAATCAGATCGCAAAGAACCAGAAGAAATACCGCTAAGCATTTTGTCCGACGCGCTGACGACTGTAATACTTCGTCACATTACACAACATTAATATAATTATATCTATTATAGGCACAAAGCCTGAAATCTTTTTGTGGGGCGGCTCATATGTTGATTACATCGATCCAGTGTTCAACTGCTACTTATTTTCTCGACCCCGAAAGGATGAAAACAAAATTCGATCCTGGGCGGAATTTGAACTCTGAATATAAGGACGGCTACCAACAATTCCATCAGCTCACCGCCTAAGCTAACATTATTATAATGCTTTTGTCTGCCTCTAGGTTCTGAGTTCAAATTCCGACTTTGAGTTTCATCCTTTCGAATCGATAAATTAAGCACCTGTGAAGCACTGGGGTCGATGTAATCAACTAGTCCCCTTCTCCCAAATTTCAGGCCTCGTGCCCATAGTAGAAAGGATTATTATAATCCCTTCAAATGTTAGCAGCTGGTGAACAATTTTAAGGAAAGGGTTTAGTGCTCAGCTACTTCTTATTTTATCGATCTCAAAAGACGAAAGTCAAAGTCGGCCACGGCAAGATTTTAACTTTTAATAGTTTCAAATTTGGCACAATGCCGGCGCTTTTTAGGGGAGAGGTTAGTCGACAGCAACGACCCCAGTGCTCAACTGGTACCTTATTTTAATTTCCCGCCATCCGAAAAGTTGAAATGTTAAGATGGCCTTGGTAGGATTGAACTCAGAACGTAAACTACCGAAAGAAATACCCCCAACTGTATTGTCCTATTCGGGCAGTCCACCTCCTTAGAAACCATTAAAATGATACAAAAATTCGATACACCTCTGCATGACTGAGATTGATACTCATGAGGTGCAGGGTTCAATTCCACGACGTGATACCTTGGGGAGTATTTTTTCCCTAAGCCTCAGGTTGAACCAAGAGTGTAAGTAACAGTGACTTTTACCTACTGTTCAAAAAAAGCAACTTTGGGACACTGACTGAAGCTTAATTCTGACTAGACATTAGGTTATATAACCACGTGAGTGAGGAATATTCTGCCACTTAGAGACTCATTTAATTGATCAGCTGATAATCAAGCTCCTTGATCAATAAAGTGATTCATTTACACACACACACACACACATGCACGTGCGCGCACACGCACACACAAATAAATGTATGTAGATTTGTTTCATAGAGTATTTCCGTGTGATTTTCTCTGTCGATATTTTGCATATAACAGTCGTTGCATTTTTGCTGTGTCATGCATGTTAGGGACTACGTTTCATTGTGTAGATATGTATGTGTATATGTGAATGTTCTTGGCTTGAACTTGTTTTCAGTCATGTTGGCGCTGTAGTAGAAGACACTTAGCCAGGTGCCACGCAATAGGATAGAACCCGGAATCAGAGTGACTGAGAAACCAAAGTCTTACTACACAGCCACGCTCATGACTAAACATACAAATACATACACACACACACACACACACACACACACACACACATATATATATATAGATATATGCAATAGTAGAAATTTGCAGACAAACAAAAGACGAAGACAGGTGTATGAATAAATCCTGAAGTCCCTACCCGTCCATATGTTATGTTATTGGACCATACGTTTTTGACGGGACAGTAAGCCATACCTCATATCTAGACATGTTACAACAATGGTTTATAACGAAACTCGATGAATTTTGAATCAGAGAGATGTGGCTTCAACATGATAAAAGTCCACCTCATTATGGCATCATTGAGCGAGATTATCTTAATGACAATTTTCCAGACAAATGGGTAGGTTGTAGTCCAGTAACGACGCCGGTGCCCGTGAAATGGCCGCAATAAGTTCGTTCTTCACAACATCCGATAACTCTCTTTTGAGGATATTGTGTCTAAACAACGTTCTAATTCCAATGACGAATTGGAAGCAGCTGTTACCGCGGGATTTGGAACAATGACCTTTGCTATATTGAGGGCAATGTCTCACAGACCATGGACTCGCATAAAATCCTGCAGCGACAATGAGGGACAGCACACAGATATAGTGGATACATAAGATATATGGGTGGATAGGGACTTATGGGCCACCCTACGTCTTCTTTTAATTACACACACACACACACATACACACACACACATACACATACACACACACTCATAACCACACACACATACATACACATACACACACACACACACACACACACACACACACACACACACATATATACAGGTATGTCATATTTTCCGTTGTCTTTTTATTTAAGATTAGATAGACATATAGATAGAGACAGACAGATAGATCGATATATATATATATATATATATATATA
>NC_068981.1:141949048-141950279 GCF_001194135.2 Octopus bimaculoides | reverse complement strand
ATATACACCTGTGTGTGTAACTTTGTGTGTGTGCATCATACATAAACTCACACAATACGCATACTCACAGGTACACTAACACGCGCGCACAAATACACACACACACGAATACATGTACATATGCAATACTTGCGTACATGCTCATCCATTCGCTCTCACGATCTCTCCCTCTCTCCTTGATTTCGTTTCTAGTGGTACGGTTTTAATTACATACTTACCTAAGCATCTCTAAGCACACATACAGAGATATACTCAGGTGTAGGGATATTAAACCTACATACTGAAGTATGTGGATATATAAGCATACGTTCTTCAATTACAACATAAAGTACATATACACTGCACACACTACACATCACCAGTAGACCCGTTGCACTTGCCGTGTCAAATTAGTGCTTACAATGCTTCAGCACACACACACATACACACACACACACACACACACACATGCACAATTAGTGCTTACAATGTTTAAACACACATACACATTCACTCACTCAAAACACAAATATATATGCACATATACTCTATCTTCATGTATACATGTGTATACAAATGTATAGCATCTATAAACATATATATAAACAGGTATATTTATATACGTATAAGGGTGTGCATGCATGCATACATTCATGCATGCATGCATTCATGCATGCATACATACATACATACATACATACATACATACAGACATATGTACGTACGTACCTACCCACATACACAGCATATATTCTTTCCGGACATGATAGCATGTTTCTAGAGGTAGCATGTTCATTAAAACATTATCAACAGCAGGCGGCAGAATGAATCGTATGAGGAAAAAAAAAACACACAGAAAACGTATCTGATTTCTTACACGCCGCCAAGCACGGAAAGCGAAAGCGGAAAATACCGTAAAGAGCGAAAACATCCATGATTCAAATAGAGGTCACTCTACATGCAAAATTTTACATTAGAGTGCTCTCCTCTTAGAGGTTAATATGATAAATATAATTTAAAAGTAAAATGCAGAAAGGAGATATTGAATATAGAATAATCTATTTAGCAAATACACCGAAAATATTTCTGCGTACAAAATTTTAGCACTGAGCTATATAACGGAGAATATATTCAGGCACTGAGCTGTCATATATTAATGTATTAAGAAGGCGTAAGAGATGAAACATTACGGATAAAACTAGCTATGCAAAGAAGTGTGTGTATATATATATATATATATATATATATATAT
>NC_068981.1:141947464-141948841 GCF_001194135.2 Octopus bimaculoides | reverse complement strand
TATATATATATATATATATATTCGTGTGTGTGTGTGTGCGTGTAATTGTGTATATGTATATAATTATGTATGTAGCTATACTCACTCTCACGATTTATTCTTCGTTTTCACTGTCTCTTTTTCTTCTCTTTTCTGATCAAGGACCAATGTCCGAAGCGTTAAGTCTCTTTTTCCTTCCAGCAATGTTTTAAGCTAGTATCGTATTTTTTTAAATATTGTGAAGCCTGTGTTATATTTGCTATCTCTCTCTGTCTATCTCTCTTTATGTCTCAGTGTCTCCATACTCAAACACTCTGACATACGGACATATACATACATTACATTATTAAACACCATTTATTCTATTTTAATTAATTTTCGTGTCATCGAAAGCATTTTCCAAAGCATCTATCTGTCACACAAACGAAGCCCTTTAATCTTACTTCATTTAAGTTCTTCTCAAGCATTTGTACAGTAGTAGTAGAGTCAGAAAGCATTCGAACTAAATTATTCAATGCATACCAGCTGGTTTAATATTTTTCAATTAGTCTTGTAAAAAAGGCATTCGTGCATCAGATAGTTGGTATGTTTTCCTGCTATCAAATTCAAACTGTGAATGGGTTGAGGATCCCCCAAAAATTTGCATTATCCCACTACTTCACCCATAATATAACTCTCCTGCGTGGAAAACTTCAGTAGATGCTTTAACCATTGCAACGGGAACGTGACACAAAACCAGACTCTTCCAAAGATTTCTTTCTTTAATCTTTAATTTTCCGCACCATTGAGACGTACATCTGCACCAATACAAGAATCTCCTCTTCATTTCACAGGATCAACTCTGAACATCTGGAGGTATGCTATTGTATATATCACTCACAAGAAGAACAACGTTGACACAATCAATTTTTGATTCACAGGGCTTGCTGGAGGCTATAATAGAAGGCACATGTCCAAGAGAGCTGGAGACTGCGGTGGCCAGATAAGATGTTTAACTTCACTAGAATGTTCCTCGTGCCATTCAGTAACAACTTTAGATATGTGAATTGGAGCATTATCATGATGAAAGTTTGCGCTTCCCTCTGGAAACAGTTCCGCAACCATAGGATGAATTTGATCCGATGAAATGCTTAAATAGACTTGACTATTAATTCTGCCATGAAAGGAAACCATCGGGCTGGCGGATTTCTAAGATATAGCCCCCCCCCCCCAGGTCGTCACAGATCCTCCTCCTTCTTTTACAGTTGGAAGAAAGCAGGCAGGGTCAAAATACTTCTTTTGACTGTCTCCACATGTATACTCGGCAGGTGGTTGGAAATAAGGTAAAGGATGACCCATCCGAGAAAATAACATACTTCCACTGCTCTAGGGGCCAATTCTGTACGTTTTTACTCCATT
>NC_068981.1:141942818-141946833 GCF_001194135.2 Octopus bimaculoides | reverse complement strand
TGTGTGTGTGTGTGTGTGTGTGTGTGTGTGTGTGTGTGTGTGCGTGCGTGAGTGCGTATGTGTGTGTGCGTGTGTGTGTCTATGTGTGTGTGAGTGTGTGCACGCGCGTGTGCGTGTGTTTGTGTGTGTGTGTATTTATGCACACATATATGTTTGCTTCTGAGTATTTATGCATATTTATATGTATATATGCAAATGTACTTGTGTTTATCCATACAAACAAGTGCTTGTAATCATATTCATAGGCAGAAGAATTTACTTAATATATGTGCATATACAGAAATTTAAAATACTTATATCCGCTTATATATAGAGAGGCTAATCGATGCATCTATAAATATAAAGATTGCTTTCTCCTTCCACACTCTTGGAACGTGGCAGAAAGAAGCAGAAAAAAAAGGATCATGTGACTCTGGCTATTGTGTATTGAGATATCTGTAGTTTAAATCTCTGTATATGCAAATATATTAATTAAATTCTTATGCCAGTGAATATCATTACGTGCACATCAATGTATTCATATATATATACAAACACATTTGCATACATGCATACAAAAATACTCCCATACAAACATCCATATACATATACACATACACATATACATACATACCTATATATATATTAATACATATATACATAGACACACACACACATACACACACACGTATGCATACATGCTCAAACGAAACGAAAGAGGAAACAAATCTGCATAAAACAAAGTCACTCACTTGGTGAAAAATTATACCCCAATTTCTTGCCATAAAATACATTTAACCTGTCTGGAGCTATTAATTTAGGATCACTCTGTTAAAAGCATTATCAATGCAGCTATACAAGTTGCATTGTCGGGAAGAATGAAATCTGTCTGTGTATGTGCTGAGCAATTTCAAATTAATGAAACTCTGATATCAGAAGTGCAACTGCATAAATAAATTAGGTTACACATTTTCTGGATCGCAAGAAATTATTCGAATCTACTCCACCAGTCTTCTGTCTTGCAGGTACAGGAGGCCCTTGACGTGCCCTCGGCTAGCTTGCAATCATCTAGGAAATGATTGTGTAGTTACTGAAAAGATATAGTATCGTAGGGTTATATGTCTTTGACATAGCCTCTCCTTGACTTGCGCTTTGTTTATACATTACATAAAACGTATTTTCTTTGATGAGAACATCTAAAAGACGCGTAATTAGCTGTCAATAAGACAGTTATAGCCTAAAATATTTCTTTGTGAGAGTATTGGTCAAGAATGTAAATGCTATGATGAAGAGCCTAGATTGGTGGAGAAAAACGCAAAGAATAAATAGATGGAGCTAGTCAGGACAAATTATCCTACAAAGCACGTGGATACAGCAATTGTTGAAGTTATCACGTACATCATAAGCAACCGAAAATGTCAACATGATGCTATATACATAAGTAGTACGATGACGTGGCCAAAACATTATATAATGTCATTATTAGAAAGGGGAATGCTAACGAGAAAATATGAGACGTTGCTCTGAGGTAGAATATATACTCACACGAAATACTGCTTTCAAGACTTGACAAAAGACCAGCAATTTGGGGGGATGGGTGAAAGTGGATTACATCGACAACAATGCTTATTTGGTGTTTATTTTATCGACCCTGAAAGGATGAAATGCAAAGTCAATCTCGGAAGAATTAGAACTCAGAATCTAAAGACAGACGAAATACTGATTAGCAGTTTGCCCGGAGTGGTAATGATTCTGCCAGCTCGCCGAATTACCCAAAATACTTGAAATGTTCCAATCAAAACATTAGAAAAACATTCAGTGACAGAGAGAAATAGGTATCAGAGTATTGGAAATCATTTGGCCAGCGAAAACGATAACATATTCAGCGAACTATTGAGATGTTGGCAAACCCATCCTAACATTTGCTTTAAATTTACATCTGTAATTATTGGCGTAGTTGTCTATGCAACTAACAGCCTCGTCATAATCCTTGGAAAGCTAAACATCCCCAAACCTGTAAGACACAGCTAAGTGAGAAATTATTTTCAGAAATTATTAATGGAATTCTGAAAATCTATGAAACATTTGAGAAACTGAGGATGCAATAGGTAGAGAACCACGTTTAGACAAACAAACAGATGTATACGCACGTGTATATAAGACAAAGTATATACATAAGTAGAAATTTTTGTATAAGCATTGGCAAGTGATTCACACTTGCCAATGATATTCGTTGTTATATTGATCTATGTTTCCATGAATTTATTCTGCCATCCATCCATCTGTCCATCTATTCATCCATCGACAGACGAGGCTTCATTTTCCTGAGCGGCACCTGTGCCAAGTATCTTCTACTGTAATCTCAGATTGACCAATATTTATTTGTGAATCAAGATGAAATATATTAATATGTTAGAGTGATTTTGTGCTGAACTCTGTAACATTACATACCTACGCGTGCACGCATACACAGATATACACACACATGTATGCATGCATATACGTACATGCATATGTACGTAAATACAAGCATATACGTACACACACACGTATACAGATTATTACACAGATACAGATACACGCACATGCATATGTTTATGTGTGTGTGTGTGTGTGTGTGTGTGTGTGTGTGTGTGCGTGTGTGTGTGTGTGTGTGTGTGTACGCGTAGATTTGTTACGTGCCGTAATTTAGAAATTTGGCAGAAGAGTGACCAACAGAATAAGTACCAGACATAAAATACAGGAAGATGATTCGATCGACCGAGAACTCTTGAATTAAACAATGAATTAAACAACGACAATAATAGTCGTTATTATCATCATACGTCGAAATAAACGTTTCTAAAAACCTTTCCAATGCGTAATGCGATTCCTATATTTGGCTTACAACAAAGATTTAGAGAGGAAGATGAAAGGAGCTGAATACGGCCGACTATTGATGGCAATTTCTATATCAATACAGATAAAGGTGGATTATAATTTATCCTTGCCAGATAGACATCAGCTAGAAGGGTTAGTGTTAGGTATATGTGGATCACACCTGGTCGTTCGACTGACTATTCATGTACCCTATGTTGTCTGCTTCACCATGTCTGACCTTGGGATACAGAAGAGCAACAGCAGAAACATGAACTTCAACAGCATTGAACTAAGTCTAATACCTTATTCAAATAAGATCATTGGGCAGATGAAAATGGAAGTGTCTCTGGCTTAATCTATATTGATTCGCTTCTCATCTTCTCTCTCTTTCTCTCTTTTTCTTTCTTTCTTTCTTTCTTTCTTTCTTTCTTTCTTTCTTTCTTTCTTTCTTTCTCCTTCTATCTCTGTTTCGCTGTCGCTGCCTCTGTCTCACTGTCTCTATCTCTGATTCACTCTCTCTCTCTCTCTCTCTCTCTCTCTCTCTTTCTCTCTTTCATGCTCTCTTTCTCTCTGTCATCTACACTCACTAGATGTCGTAAACACTTAGCCTAAATAGTGTCTGCAAGTATATTTGTATATCCATTAGCTATTACATTTTGCTTTATTCGCATGGTTTATCTCCCATATATTGCAGAGATAGGCTATGCATATACACAAACATATATATATACATACATACATACATACATACATACATACATACATATATACATACATATGTGCGTGTGTTTGATCGAGTGTACTTATATGTATATGTATAACTACGTGTGTGTATATATGTGTGTTCTCCTGAGTCCGTGTGCTCTTCTAAGTACAGAATTAATGATGTATATCTTATATTCAGCCGAGCATCTAATATGTGTTTATTCAAATATATATTGCTATTGTGGGTTTTGCTTGTGATTTATTTAATATACTTACGTCACTGTTGAAATCAAAAATAATTATTATATTATATGTATTTCGTTCATAACAGTAAGTTAGTACTGCGTTTTTCCAATGCTTTCAAGCGCTACTTTTAATTTTCCTAAATGGCTAATATATATGATTACTGCGTGTATGTATGTATGCATATATATATATATATGTATATATATATATATATATATATATATAT
>NC_068981.1:141938167-141942155 GCF_001194135.2 Octopus bimaculoides | reverse complement strand
ATTACTGCGTGTATGTATGTATGCATATATATATATATATGTATATATATATATTTGAAGAAAAGCAACAAAAATGTATTAGGTTATAGCAGTACGTACGTTTCGTACAAACTCCATTTATTTATATAGTGAGAACACCGCATAAGATGTGCAATGAAAATGTACTCCTCAGCTGCATAATGGAAGTTCATATTAAGAAAGTCATTTTGTAAATGTGTCCAAATACAAGAGTAGGAGATGAAGAAAATATCATCTTGACTGCGCTGTTAATCAACAGTCTTTTGATTAAATTTATATTATATATATATGTGTGTGTGTGTGTGTGTGTGTGTGTGTGTGTGTGTGTGTGTGTGTATGTATAATTTCTTGTGCTATGCGGGAACAATGTGCGATAAGGTACAAAGTAAATTACAAAAGAAAAGGAAAAGAAAACAAAAAAAAGTTGCAGTTTTACCTTGTGTTTCTATACTTCGGGGTTATGACCCCTTTTTCATGACATTTGGTAAGGAGCAGGAAGGAGAACGGTAACATGAGCTGACTGCTGTTGCTATAGAAACCAGAGTGTGTGCTTCATGTAGTTCATTCCTGTTTTTAATAGCTGCTCTCAATTTGTCTACAAGGAAGGCTTCCGTGATTCTGCTATTGCCTTTGTTGCGTATGGTGACCCTGATGGTAACTTTAAAATTCTGGGTTTGGCACTTCATTAGGCGTTTCGTTATTGAAGTGTCAGTGTGCATATGCTTTTTTACACAGAAGTGCAGATTCCTGGTTGTGCTCCACATGTAGGAAGCCCTACATTTACTGCAAACTGCTTCGTATATCACATATGCACTCGAGCACGCTTTTATGTTGTCGATGGGAGAATTGGTTATTGTTAACACCTCGATGCTATCTCTTGTATTATTCCTCAATAGAAATTACCTCAGGGATTAAATGTCGTGCATAATTTGTGTGATGAGTTTCTCCTTGCGGACCTCATGTTGTATAGCTGCAGATGTTCTATCATCGATGTAGTTCAGTTTTATGAAGCACTTTCCCTACTTATGAATCTTCTTATGTGGTTTATCCACTTTTATGTTTCGTGGACACAATCATTTGGATACAACTGGGGAATATCCGTTATGTGCTAAGTTCTTGAGGAACCGCTTGATATTGATAGCTTTGTCAGTTGCTTCGCTGCATCTGTCTCTAATACGGGTGATTTTATTTTGCAAGTAAGCGACTTTGGCTCTGGTGGACAGGGTTGGTTCGTTGTGTACGAACAACTTCATGCTGGCTTCTTTTCAACAAAAAATTGAATAAATGAAACTCTCCTCAGTGATCTTGATTTGGAAATCCTGCAGAAAGCGGGATCCGCACACGTCCTAGTTTTCAGTTTCGAATTATTTAAAGTTATACTGCACAATACTTCACCAAAACTAAAGCACCTGATATATGTGTGTGTGTGTTTGTGTATGTGCGTGTGTGTATGCATGCATGTATCTATGTATGTATGTATATATATAATTATGCGTGCATGTATGTACGTACCTACGTATGTATGTGTATATATACTTATGTGTGTAAGTATGTACTTTGGTAACTTATTTGTTTTATTCGTCAAGTTACAACACAAGCAGCCTAGTATTCAAATTGGGGGCCATGTTCTGATCCATGGCACACTTCCTGTGCTCGTGAGTGTTCATGAACCAAGCGGAGGTAGACGCTTTAGTGAAGGAGTTCTTTGCTTCAAAGGACCAGAATAGAAATCAGCGTGGAATCGAAGAACTGGCAAAAAGCTGGCTTTAGACAAAGCAACAAAATGGCCATACTTTGAATGCTAGAGTGCTTTTGTTGTAACTTGACGAATAAAACTACGTTCCAAAATATTGCAAAACATTTGACTGAGCCCTGTGTGTGTGTGTGTGTGTGTGTGTGTGTGTGTGTGTTTGCACAGGCAAACAATATAGCATCATTGTAACATTGTGGAAGCCATATTAAATAGAAGAATAACTCGTGAACTGTAAGTAAGTAACGTACAAAAAGAGGGTTCTTACAAAACCAATAGACGTAAAAAACGATGTTAAACATACACTGACCTACTAGATTATGATATTAAGACGTACCAGAGATTACTGACTGTACATAAATCTTGGGAATATACAAAATTTGCAAGGAAATATACATGAACCGAAAAGAATCATAACCGGCGTTCATATAAGTTTAGCCTTAAAATGGAGACACATTAGTAAATGGTTGAAGGCTTCATTTGTGCAATGAAGTATAATGTCCATATGGTGGGGAGAAATTAAAACGTCTAAAGAGGTGCGTCTGTGTTACAATTACAAACGTAGAAGAAACAGACAAAGGTTTATGCGATGATCAGTGAACACATGCTACTGACCAACTTTAAAAACGCTGAAATGCGAGTCTAGCATTCTCACCGCCTTTGCTGGATGATTTTCGTGTGGTACTTATTAATTTGTGTTTTTAAACTTAGTAAGTCCATAAGAGATTCTATCTCCGAACTAATAACGCAGTTAATTTGCCTTTCGTGAGTAGTTGACATTAAACATGATAAATAGTAATCCAAGCAACAATATAGACGTGTCCATCAGCACAAGTACCTCATGATACGCTTCCTTGCTTGCTAAATTATCCCTTATCATATAATCTGTTTTAATATGCAGCTGGAGTTAGGAGTATAATGCTTCTACTCGGTTAAGCGGGTCGATTCTTTCTTGTTGTACTGTATGAGAGATAATATCCTGGTAATAGAGGTCAAAGAAGAACAGTTGGCAAAACGTAAGAAAGCCATTTTCGCTTATTAGCCGAGTGCCCTAATTCCGCCATCCTTGAGTTTTCATCTTCACAATCATCATCATTTTACTCTCTCTTCTTCCCCCCCTCTCTCTCTCTCTCGCTATATATAGTTAGTGTGTGTGTGTCTGTGCATACAACCACCCCCGCCCATATATTTAGATAGATAGACAGATAGATAGATAGATAGATAGATAGATAGATAGATAGATAGATAGATAGATGCACGAGGTTCATTCCAGTAGTTATGAGACCATTTCTAGGAAAGGCAGTTATAACTCTCCTAGATTATTGTAATTTTAACTTATCATTATAACAAGTTGACCTGGAAACTTTGGTTATTCCATATCGAAGGAGGTAGCTGCAGCAGCTGTTTGAAACACTCTACAAAACACTACTTATTAAAGCTGACTAACAGGTAAAATGCAGCTTGGACGTTTAGAAACTAGTTAGACAATAAAGTTTCGTGTTAAACTGTGAAACAGAGCCACAGCAACTGATGAAATGGTCCAGATTGCTTGTAGATCAATTTTTTGCTGGCATAAGAGTCTGGGAGACTTTGAGAGGTTTGGGAAGAAAGGGAACGTCAGAAACTCAGAGCTAGCGGAGTAAATTTGTAATTTTCTGGATGAAAACCGTCTTATGCCTATAAAGACAATAGGTGTGCAGTTTGGTTTTGGTGTGACAACTGTACACAGATGAGTAAGTGCAAGATTGGTGCAAACTTTTTCCCCAGACAGCTTGGTGATGAACATCCATTCTTCTAAACAACTATTTGACAGAGATGAGCACAAAAGCTGACCCTCACCCTCCATACAGTCTAGACTTTGCTGCTTGTGACCCTTGACAGTTCCCCAAACTGAAAGAGAAACACAGGAGCGGTAGTTTAGAAGACACCGAGAAGATGGCCCTTTAACAACTATCCTTATTTTGGAGAACTTCCATGGGGTCACCACAAAGTGCCTGGAGCGCTACAATTGCACTGAAGCCAGAGGATCGAACTTCGAAGGAGATTAGAATCTTGTAATTGAAATTAATACGTCTCGCTAGAGAAATTCTTAAAACTTCTGGAATGCTTCTCGTACACAAATATGTCCATAAAACTCTCTCTCCCTCCCCATTCCCTTTGTATACACACACACATACACACACACAGACACACAGACACACACACACACACACACACACA
>NC_068981.1:141936243-141937360 GCF_001194135.2 Octopus bimaculoides | reverse complement strand
ATATATATATATATATATATATATATATACGTATTTATATATATGTATGTATATATATATATATACATATATATATGTATATACATACATATATATATGAGCATATATGTGTATATATAAGTATATATACATACATATGTATGTATGTATGTACATATATATATATATACACACACACACACACAAATGTGCAACCGTAAACAGTCTTATACAGGCATATACATAAATATATCCTCCTCAAATTCCATTAGTTAACCAGCGATTCTCCTGATATATTCATTTTAAGTTTAGGTAATCCGCTTAATTAAAATGTCTGAAAATATTCCGAATATCAGATTAAGAATTGGAAACATACGGTAATTAGAAAAAAATGAACATATTTATAGCTGTCGTACGCTAGATATTATTTGAACATTTACTTACGTGGTGTATTCATAAATATATTTAGCTGTAGAAACGTATATAAATATGCAATGCGTCTGCATAAAGATGAAAGTACATTTATATTCATGTATTCATATATGGTTATAAGCTGAAAAGAAAAACTCAAGTCTCATTGCTTATAAAAATAATGAAGACTTTTGAGTATTCTACACGAATATATTTCTTCTCCCTTGAAAACACACCACAAACACGCACACATATATGTAACATTTATATACAAGCATATATATTTATGTGTTTGTAACACAATAACACGCACATATACAAACGCATGAGCATACACACACAAACACTCACATACACATACACACTTACATACACACATACACGCATATATATAGCATAATGTTTGTTTTTATGTTCAGTTATAATGAAAACTATTTTACATTTCTCTGAAGGCTTACTCTATATTTTTGTAGAGTACAGAATTATTTTTATTTAACAAGAATATTATTGACAGTGACTTCGAAGTTTCCGCCTGTTAAGCTATCATCGACATTCACATATATATGTATATGCAAGGTGTCCACAAGGTCTGGGTACATGGAGTAAATAAAATCATAACATAAGCAATTAAATATAAAAAAATAATAATTTCTTAAAGTATGTCTTAATCCCCATGTACCCAGACTTTGTGAACACCCTGTGTATATATATATATATATATATATAT
>NC_068981.1:141935521-141936109 GCF_001194135.2 Octopus bimaculoides | reverse complement strand
TATATGGATATGGGAGTAAAGGCAAGGATAAGCAAGGTAGGCAATTCGACATACAAAAAGTATTTTCATTTTTTTTTATCTAGTTTCAACTCATGAGCTGTGGCCATGCTGGGGCACCGCCATTTGAAAAAAATGTATCAGGTTCTACCGAGACGCGAACTCGGATCGCTGGATTCAGAGCCCAGAGTACTAACCATTAAATACATTTAACACAAAAAATGTACATATGTTTTCACATAAGGTCAGACTTACACATAGTAGAAATGATATAAGGAATCAATTTGCAATCGTTATTTTGGACCAACAAGTTCCCAGGAACAGCTGTTGGACTCGTAAAGCTCTTTTTCAACCCCTTTAAATTCTGATATCATTTCTATTCTGTAGATTTTTTTGTATAAAATGTATTTAATATTTTTTTGTGTATTGACTTGCCCAACTTGCTTGTCCTTACGTTTACTCATCTACCTGTTCAGGTTTAAAACTCTTGAGCACTACAAAGTGCATTCTATACAGAGAATATCTATATATCTATCTATCTATCTATCTATCTATCTATCTATCTATCTATCTATCTATCTATCTATCTAT
>NC_068981.1:141934613-141935511 GCF_001194135.2 Octopus bimaculoides | reverse complement strand
CTATCTGTCTGTCTGTCTGTATGTCTGTCTGTCTGTCTGTTTGTCTATCTATCTATCTATCTATCTATCTATAAATAGATAGATAGAATGATGAATTCATGTGTGTATGTATGTTTGTATGTATGTGTGTATGTATGTATGGATGGATAGATGGATGGATGGATGGATCTTTAAACGGATGTATGTGTCAGTGCGTGCGTCTGTGTGCGCGTTATGTATGTTATTACATGAACACAATGCAGCCTATGCGGCTATCAAGTTCACTAGTCGCCCAAAGTTATCCCTACAAAATGGCGTTCACGTCACGGAAGGACATTGTGATTGAAGATTTTACATCAGCCGACCTTATCTTATTCCATATTATTCGAAGGAGAAAAAGATCTCTTAACATTCAAATGTTACCTGACTAAATTTATCGAGGAATACCAATTACTCTGCAACTGGATGTAACATGGTTAGCAGTAATTTCCTACTTTAGTAGGCTACGAGGTACTAAATGATAGCTTAAAATATAACCCCAAGTGGAGTAATTAAGTTAAAACAATGAGGGCCAAAGCAAAATAATTGCAAGCGTGTGTATTTGAGAATATCTGTATCCGTATGCAAATGTCTGCATGTACGTGTTTCCACATACGTGCGCGCGCACAAACATATATATACTCATTCATATACATACAGGGTTGGCCAAAAATCAGCCCACAGTAAATCAAACTTCCATAAATAATTGATACTCAATTTTATTTACTCATTCACATTATGAATGTTTAATGAATGCTGTGAGTTAAAGTCGCCGTTCGTTTTTCAACATTTTTCTATTTATTAGTGAAGTTTCATATAAAATATTTTTTTGTTTGTTTTAATCGTGGAATTAAATGGTTTTGATTTACTGTCACGTTAT
>NC_068981.1:141930301-141934228 GCF_001194135.2 Octopus bimaculoides | reverse complement strand
ATACAGTCTACATTTAAACACATAAGAGAGATGTCCATAATAGGACATCTACCCGCTAGAAGGAGCAGTCAAACTCCAAACCACAATTAGAGATAATTTCGAAATGGAATGAAAAATAAAAACATTTACCATCTATTTCCTGTAATTTTATTTTATTTTATTTCATTTTATTTTATTTTGCTGAAGATATCTTGAAACATTGGTTCAGGAAATAGATGGTAACTAGTTTTACTCTTCATTCCCTTTCGAAATTATCCCTAATTGTGGTTTTGAGTTTGACTGCTCCTTCTAGCGGGGGTTGTCCTATTATGGACATCTCTCTTATGTGTTCAAATGTACACTGTATCTATCTATATATATATATTGGTACAGGACGTCACGAACAATAGCCAACATAAAACACGAAAACAAATGAATTCAATACGCATACGAGAGAAACAAATGGAAAATCGGTCGAATAACATGAGGAACGACCCTTCATCAGTTGTCGGCTGCCTATCTACTCCTCATTTCGATCACTGAACGATAATATGAGTCTTCGAAGACACTTGTTCCTTAAAGTACCAAAAATTTGGGATTTATGGAGGGTCAAAGTTGGGAACAAAAACAGGAGAATGAAGACATTAAAGGAAACCGAACGAAAACAAACATGGAGGTTCGTTAAACCAGAACGAGGTTAAAATCGCTAACTCTGGAGAAATATTTTCTTTGACAAGAGAAAAGATAGAAGAGAGAGATAGGATACGTCCAATCCTTAAGACGGTCCTGGATGAAACGAAAGATGATCACGTGAGGAAAAGAAAGATGGTCATGTGTGAGCAACGAGAGAGAGAAGGAGAGAGAGAGAGGAGAGAGAGTGATATATAGATATAAAACAGTGAAGGAGAAAACAAGAATTAGAGAAAGGATGCCTCTTCTCGCTCCTTTTTTCTCTCTCTCGCTGCTCACTCGTGACCATCGTCCCTCTTTCTCTTCCTCATAATCACAGTAGACCATGTCGTTGTGATATGGCTTGAGATATATGTTCCTTGAGCCTAATGTTAGAGATGTATTTTATTTTGGGGGAGAAGCTACTAGCAGCGTGCGCTTCTTTGTAATATGGGGCTTAGTTATTGAATGTTTCTTCAGTGGATGATAGGTTAGCTATTGGTCGGCCCAAGACTCGAGTATAAGACACTTGCTCCAGGTACCAAGCAGTGGGATTGAACCCGGAACTATGTGGTTGGGAAGCAAGCTTCTCACCACACACACACACACACACACACACACACACACACACACACAAACCAGCTTTCATCATCCTTAGCACCAAAATATATATTAATGCAACTAAAGTCAATTATCAACGCCACAACTTTTAATGACCACCATCAACACTAACAATAATATGAACAAATTAACTTAAAGAGAAACCTGATGCGATATAGTATCCTAGCGTATTTTTACGCTGAACGTCTTTGATCTTAGATCAATAGAGACTCACTTGAAAACAAACAGCTAGAGCAATACAAACAACAAGAAAAATATGACCACCACCACTACCAATCTACCGACTTTTCAATAGCCAACTGGCAACAATAATTTTATGATATAATACAACAATCTCAGCAGGGACGCGTACGACTTCCAGGGACATATACGACTCCTAGGGACGCATACAGCCCTCAAGCATCCTTCCGGCGGCCTCAACTGCTTTCTCTAATTGATTTGTGTTTTATGTTTGTTTTTTTTTTGTTTGTTTGTTTGTTTGTTTTTTGCTCTCTTTTAGTTTAATTTTTCCGTGAGGTCCGCTAATAAGAGTAAGGTTTTGGATCTGGCCCGGATATTAAAAGGGTTGAAAACCACTGATATAATAGCAATGTTTGCTTACTTCATGTGTTGTATGTCAACACAACGGTACATGTGTGTGTGTGTGTGTGTGCTTATTTGCGTGTGGGTGTGTGGGTGCAAAACGTGTAGTTTACCCATGAACCTGATAAGTTTACCCACGAACCTGGTAAGCTTCCAACTAACCATACAATAATCCCTTCCACCTCATTCCTTCACCCTTCCATTTTCTTGTTTCTATTCTTACTTGCATTGAAATAGAACGGAAGTTTTTGCTCCCACAAAACTGTTCTGTCCGTTGCTATCTGTTTTTGCTACATAATAGTTATGGGTGATTGCTGACCGCCACCGCTGCTAGATTTACCTGCACTTCATATTATTTAGAAAGAAATCATCAAGTACACCCGAAGTAGTATTGCGAAAGGTTCCCTAAAGAATTATACTTGATATCAAATACAGTGTTTTATAAAAGTTTGCTACTGGAGAAAAGCAAAAAAACAGCCGTTTTGCTTAAACATTAAAGCTCGTTAAGTTTACAGTGAGAACAATACGTAACAAAAGACAATAGATTAAGTCAAGCGTTTTCATATGAAGTTTGAAATGGGAAGGCTCTTGGGTATATGAATCAGGGATCAAACTCGACACATTGTGACGATAAGCACAACAGTATTGAAATAAAGCACACAGTTTGAATGGACATTGTCAGAGAAAGGAAAATTAAATTTCAAACCTAAAACCTTTACTGAGTAGTAAAAGCTGGTTTGAAAGGTTTAAGAAGTACTGGTTTGAAAGTATTACGTATTTGCGCATAATAAAAATAATTAGTGAAGTAAAATTATATAGGTTTCGAAAAAATCAAAATTGATTGTGTAGGTGATTTGACGTATCCTTACAGAAAATCCATCGAACAAATAATTGGTGCTGTTAAAACAAAGGCAAGTAGAGAATATTGACGAGAAAATTGCACTTATATTGACAGAAACAAATATTCTTTTCTACTCTAGGCACAAGGCCCGAAATTTTTGGGGAGTGGGCCAGTCAATTGGATCGGCCTCAGTACGCAGTTGGTACTTAATTTATTGACCCCGAAAGGATGAAAGGCAAAGTCGACCACGGAGGAATTTGAACTCAGAACGTAAAGACAGACGAAATACCGATAAGCATTGCGTCCGGTGTGCTAACATTTCTGCCAGCTCGACGCCGTGGCAGCAACAAATATTGCTTCAGGTTTGGTAGTTACAGAGGAAGCTCTGCAAATATTTACTCATGCACGTCATATTAAAATTACAAAATTTATGAGCTCAAAACGGTGATGTTGTCCCTCAAAATGGAGCTTACAAAATGGTTGATGTTGTCCCTCAAAATGGAGCTTACAAAATGGTGATGTTGTCCTTCATCTCTAAGTAACTAAGGTAGTGTTTATTTATCCCACCTCACAAATTAGTTCACATCACATATTAGCCAACAATACATATGTGTGTGTGCGTGGTATATATATGGAAGGGATCTGTCGCTGTTTCACTATAGATTTTTTTACGTATTATTCTGCAACTATAATTGTGCTTGGCTCTTCCATTATCCTGACCTGCATCTCATCTAGTGGGCTTCTTTATATTGATAACAACTTCCTGTATGACTACTGTGTCTATTAAAATCCACAGACCACAATCATGTTCCACACAATAAATACTCAATATCATTGCAACGGCTAACCCTAGCTAAATGTGTTATATTCATTAGTTGGAAATCAATTACGATCTTCGTTTTTTTCTTTTATTTTCAAGGCTTCACATCAACAAACTCTCAATCTAAAGTGTTTCTATGCAATCACCTATAAATCTCTCAATGTGCGAGTAGAGTGTGTGTCTGTGCGTATAGTGAGGGCGTATATATATATATATGTATATATATATGTGTGTGTGTGTATGCTACCCTATTTATATATATGTGTGTGTTTGTGTGTGTGTGTGTGTGTGTGTGTGTGTGTGTGTGCGCGTTTGTGTGTATGCGCGCGCTTGTGGTGTGCGTGCCTCTGTGTGTGTGTGTGTGTATCTATCGATCTATTTATATTTATGTGGATAACTACCCAGAAACCTAGGT
>NC_068981.1:141927113-141929862 GCF_001194135.2 Octopus bimaculoides | reverse complement strand
TATATATATATATATATATATATATATATATATGTATAAATTAGTTTCAGTTCGAGGAATGCAGCCCTGTTGGGGCACCGCCGTTTACTTAGCTACACTCTCATTAAACCTCCGCTGAAACGTGACATTTAGTAGCTGAGGGATTTATATATGTGTAATATATATATATAAAGAGAAAGGGAGGGCGATTTCGTGACAAAATAATAGAATTACAGAAATAAATATGAATCGACACACACATACAGCGTATTAATTATCTTTAGTATTAGAATAATTCTGGAAAAATGAAAACTAACTCTGTAGAGGTTTGGGGACGGCGCAACACCTTGGAAAATAGCTGTTGATTGCAAGAGGTGCAAAAATTCGACTGATGGCTGTTGTCTTTAAAAGATACAATAAATTGTGGAAGCTGTGAAATTGATTTATGGACACCCAATATATTCATATACATACAAATGTATATATATTATTTTCATAATGCGATTTCTCTTCGTGTCACCTTTGTGTCATGCACTAATTCATATATACTTGTTTGCCACATAGTGATCTCATATCAAGATTTGGCTCAGTTAAAATTTTCTTCAGATCGAGTAGCCCATGCCACAATATAGGTCCCTGAATAAAGGTTGTTTTAGGATGGTGAACGTAACACCCACGTTTTCAGAGGTGAATTATTCAAACCCCAAAGAATACCTTTCAACGTGTGACTATGATACTTCCCAACTACTTCTGCTTGTGAACAGAGATAAACATATCGTCAACCACTGAGGGACATGCTCAACATTTTAAGGTCAAGCAAATGACAGGCAAATTTGTTGTATTTGGTAAAATATTTGTTGTATCCTACCTATGTCACCAAGGCAAAACATACACCTTTTAAGAGTTCCAAACAAGTAAATGCAGAAGTCACAAGAGCCAGTGCCTGGTATTGCACCAGGGCATATTATTATTATTATTATTATTATTATTATTATTATTATTATTATTATTATTATTACTATTATTATCATCATCATCATCATCATCATCATCATCATCATCATCATCATCATCATCATCATCATCATCATCATTATTATTATTATTATTATTATTATTATTAGTAGTAGTAGTAGTATTAAGGTGTCCAGCTGACAGAACCATTAGCACGCTGGGTGAAATGCTTCGTCTGTCTTTGCGTTCTGACTTCAAATTCCGCCGAAGTCGACTTTGCTTATCTTCCTTTCGGGACCGATAAAATAAGTACCAGTTGAGTAGTGGGGTCGATGTAATTGACTGTCCCCCTCCCCCAAATTTCAGGCTTTGTGCCTATAATAAAAAATATTATTATTTATATTATTTCGCTTGGAATTGGGATTTAAAAAAAATAAATCGTAATTTGTGGAGAAAATCTGAAGTAGGATATAAAAAAAAAAAAAATGAGAAAAAGCAAAATAAAAAATTTATCTCTATTTTTTTGCCGCTTTAATTTCTTAATTATTGTTGTTCTAATGTAATAGTAAAATTCACAAAACTCTGTTTGGTTTAGGTATCAGATCATTTTTTTCTTAAATTATGTAATCGTTATTGTCATGAGGAATTTTTCTTGTTATTGTTATTTGAATTTAAAATAGTATTGTTTAAGCATATTATTTTTTTTTCCCGTAAGTTGCTTTGGCAAAGAATTAAACCAATTATTGAACGAAAACTGAGTTAGGGTAAATTTCTATTCAAAATATTGCCAGCGGGCAAACAAAAAGATAAAGAAAAATTAGCTTCGGAAATCCTGCTTTAAATGATAGTTGAAGAAGCTGATCACAGTTTTATTGAACAAGGGAAGACATAATGATTGCTCCTTAAATCATGTGGTTCTTTCAGCCACTTGAAATGTAATGAGTTAGTGGCAAGGCCAGGAGACCTCGTAGCCGTTGTAGAAATAATTGCAATTATGAACTACATAAAAAAAAGGCCCAAGAATTTTAGTGGAAAGCTACTGTCAATTATATTGGCGACAATAATTAGCAGGTGCTAATTGACCACTGAAGAATGAAAGGCAAAGTTCACCTCTGCGGGATTTTAATTCATAAAGTAGAAAGAGCAAATAAATTACTGAATACAGATTGTCATACATTCTACCGACTCCCCCATCAATCATTCATTCACCCTTCTTCATGTACAGCAACATCAATCACAAAACGACAACAATTACGGCTGTACTACTATTATTACTACTACTACTTCTACAACTACTAATAATGGTATCAAATTTTGGCACTTTGCCGGCAATTTCGGGCTATAAGTCGATAATAATAATAATAATAATAATAATAATAATAATAATAATAATCCTTTCTACTATAGGCACAGGGCCAGAAATCTGGACGGAGGGGCCGAGTCGATTACATCGACACCAGTGTTTCACTAGTACTTAATTTATCGACCCTGAAACTGTGAAAGGCAAAGCTGACCTCGGCGGAATTTGAACTCAGAACGTAAGGACGGACGAAATACCGATCAGCGTTTTGCCCGATGTGCTAACAATTTTGCCAGCTCACCGCCTTATTATAATAATAATAATAATAATAATAATAATAATAATAATGATGATGATGATGATGATGATGATGATGATGATGATGATGATGATGATGATTATAATAATTTTTATTGACCACAAAAGCAGAACTCAAAAACGTTTAGAGACAATATAAAACAAGGGACAAGTGGAGTTTAAAACAGAAAACGGGTAAACAAAAAAAAAAAAAAAGAC
>NC_068981.1:141922020-141927103 GCF_001194135.2 Octopus bimaculoides | reverse complement strand
AAAAAAAAAAAAAAAAAAGACACAAACAGAGAAAAGAATCTAACAATAAATTTCCCCAGTAGGTGGGAGTACCACTCAGGGCCAACTAGGGCACCACACACATCGTCGTCACCCCGACTGCCAGGGCACGCCAGGTAGGCACCCTTATTTTTCTCGACTGCTCCGACTTACAGACGAATATTCAGAGTAGGCCCCTTCGCACGAGCCATTTTCACAACATTCACCCACCTTTCAACACAATTAACGAGGGGCAGTACTTCCTTCTCTACCCTCACTTTTCTTTTCAAGCGGAACTTGAAAAAGTCAATGAGGGCTCGACCGAAGAGGAAAATGTCTGTTTTCAGTCCTTTCAGCCTCGCCCACCACACTACTTCTTTCGCTATAGCCAACAGACAGAGGAATACTGCCTTTTCCTCTGGGCCAAAAAATGGCGGCGGCACGAATCTCACGATGGACTCGGCTGACAACCGGATCCGTCCTACTCGTGACAGTGGCTGTTCCACAAAGCTATACAAGTCAATAATGCACAGATGAGTGCATGCAGGACGGTTTCATCGCCCGGCGCACACCTCTGACAAGTCTGTCTGACAGCACTTCTGTGTCTGTAGAGTTTTGTCTAACCGGCCGAGCTCCCAGGTAGCACTGCCAGGTCAGAGATTTCTGGAAGTTATCTATAGCTCCTGGTCCGAAAGTCCTTCGGGAAAGACCAGTGACTAGGTTTCTTTTATTAACTCTTTCGTGATGGGGTCCGCTCTCTTGTTGAATTACATGCTATTAAAGGCCTAAATAACCTGGGGGCGAATATAGCCCCACGAGGGGCCAAATGAACACAGAAACCCAGTGACAGGTTCCTGGTGTTTCTATTAATAGCTCGGAACAAAATATATGCCGAAGAAAAAACGGCAACAGGTGTAAACAATTTTTTGCAAAACGACTTACTTGGAACGTTTGTGACCACGTCTGATGTACTCTGCAGCAAATGTAGTAGTAGTAGTAGTAGTAGTAGTAGTAGTAGTAGTAGTAGTAGTAGTAGTAGTAGTAGTAGTAGTAGTAGTAGTTCAGATAAGACAGTCAATCATTATGGATATGTAGCATGGTTAAAGAAAGTAAGGGAAGAAGTAATCGGTGAGAAGCAACGAGATCTAAGCTTAACTGGTGTATTAACGAGTAAAATGTTAGGAAAAATGCCGAATAGGAAAGGCCCGGAATCAGATTTATTTCAAGAGTACTGGTTAAACAAATCTAGTAGCTTACATGGGAGACTGAGGCAATAACTTCAGGATTGCCTCGATGGAGAAGTAATAGCAGATTGGATGACTAGAGGGAGAACAGTACTCCCTAAGAAAGACAAAAGGAAGAGCAATACAGCTAGTAAATATAAACCAGCCACTTGCTTACCATTATTTGCAGCTAATTGTAATTGTGAGACATGGTTATGGTTGCAGACGGACAGAGTAATAGAAGCTACAAGACCCGATTTAGTAGTAGTAGACAAGGAGAATAGAAAGTACCAGGTAATTCACATTACAGTCCTGAAGTTAACATGAGCGGTATAGAGAAAATAGCAGGATCTAGCCATTGCGTTGCAGAGACTAGAGTAAGTGTGAGTAAAATCTATCCATGTGGCTATAGGTGCATTAGGATCTATCCCTAAAGATTTGAACGAATGGATAGAGGAGATAGGCATGAAACCTAGTTTAGTACAACTCCAGTAAACAGTGTTTTCAGGGACAGCTTGAATACTTTGGAGGGTTCTTGAGATCGAAGGTTACTCGTTGAAACATTTTGCCCGCACTTTCCACAGTCTCTGTTACTCAATATCTAGGTCCTGGTACTTTGCTATTTACACTATACTTGTACTACTACTACTACTACTACTACTACTACTAATAATAATAATAATAATAATAATAATAATAATAATAATAATAGTAATAGTAATCATAATAAAAGAACAAGAAAAAGAAAAAAAAATTCTCTCGATGATATATGAAGAAGAACCTCGTATAAGAAAACTGCCATGTGGAAAAAGCTTACTAAATGGAAAGAAAACCACGTAGTTATGCAACTCGACCTGTTAGGAGTAGTTTTACACATTGAACATAGGACATGTACAAATTACGCTTGTGTATATGAACATGTGCGTGTGTGTGAAAGTGTTTGTGAGTGTCTTTGTGTATGTCTATGTGGGGCTTTGTATGTGTGTATTGTGACATCATTTGTTGGATGTAACGTCGTGCATATAAATAAAATAATGCCCGGCTTGCAATAAAAATTATAGGCGCATTCAAGTGTACACAAAGAAAACACATGCGACATAATGTATGAGCAATACTATATACACCTGAATCGCACGCAGCTGATCCTGGTGATAGAGTAAAGAACAGATAAATGGTATGATGACACAACACCAACAATGAAGCACTCTGGCAAACTAGAGAAAGTAAAGACAATAAAGAAAAACATACGAGGCGTTAGTGACGAGGGGACGGCAAATGCTGAAAAAGGAAAGTTACATTAGAGAGCAGTACGCGCGCACACGTATACACACACATGCACGCACACATGCACATACATATGCACACATATACCCACAATCTCAGACACATACATACATACATACACGCATGTGCATGTGTCTCTGTTTAACTATATACATACATACACACACATACATATATAACTTTCTCTAACTCTTTCTCCCTCTCTGTCTCTCTGTCTCTCTATTTATCTTTTTCTCTGTGTTTGTGTATATATATATATATATATATATATATATATATATATATATGTGTGTGTGTGTGTGTATATATATATATATATATATATATATATGTGTGTGTATATATATATATATATATATATATATGTGTGTGTGTATATATATATACACACACAGAGTTGTACATTTGCGTGTACATGTTTGTATCTGCTTCATACGCGTGACGGTATATACATATGTGTGTGTGTATGTGTGTGCACCTCTCTTTCTCTCTCTCTCTCTCTCTCTCTCTCTCTCTCTCTATATATATATATATATATATATATATCCACACGCGTACAAACATACACACATACGCCGAGGAGAGTGAAAGAAAGGTACAAAGCGTAAGATAGATAGATAGATAGATAGAGAAAGAGAGAGAGAGAGAAAAGGAGAGAAAGGGAGAGAGAGAGAGAGTTGAGAAATAGGAGAAAGGGGCGGGCGATTAGTTTGTGATATTGTTCCAGTGATTGCTCACGTACTGAGTGATGACTAAGAAGACCTTTTAATCTACAATCTTGCAGCTGTGACATATAAAGGTGACATTTCGATCTTTATAGGTGGAAATCTAAAACATATAACTAAAAAAATAACAGCAAAATAAGCGAAACAAGTATAATAAAGCTTTAATAAAAGGAAGATGCTAAAAAAAATCCTTTATATTCCTAATGCCTGACATGTATTGCATTAGGCATTAAAATGCATTAATTTTATACAAATTGCAACATACACGTTGCCAGGATTCGAAACTCGTATTTATTGGTAGAATGTTTATTTATGTATCTATTTATTTACTTAGTTAGTTAGTTATCTGTTTACTTATTTAGGGTATATTGCTGGTGGAGAACAATAGTGTTGCTGGGACCTGTAACTCGATACATAACATGTAACACGGAACGTTGTGCGCAATGCACCTGTTTGTCTGTTTCCTCTCCGATAATTGAATTCTTCGTACATAACACACACACAAACTCTCCCTCTCTCTCTCTCTCTCTCTCTCTCTCTGACATACACACACACACACACACACACACACACACACACACACACACACATACACGCGCACACTAACATACAAAAATATAGGTACACAAACATATTATACATACAGATATGCACACACACATAAATGGCGACGGACTTCCAAGCAGTTTCCGTCGACCAAGTTTCCGCTACAATGTATTAGTCGTCTAAAGGCGGTCATCAAAATATACAGCCCTGCCCACGTTATTGCACAGTAGAATAGATTCCAAAACCTTGCCCTTACGCAGACAACTTGTCAATCACAGATCTACGTTTTGGTCCAAGTTACAATGTAGAGAGTCTGCATTTCTTGTCTCAACACAAATATTTTTGATTGGCTTTTCTTTGTTACCAAGTTTCTCTCTCTCTTTATGCTAGAAATTATTTTCATAATAATGTCTCGTCAGCTATTGAGATTATGTCAAATAAAGAAATCAGTGTTATAATTATCGTTAGTAAATAAGGCGAAGGCTGTGTGCTGGCATAATCGTTAGCACACCGGGCGGAAAACTTAGCGGTATTTCGTCTGTCGCTACGTTCTGAGTTCAAATTGTACCCAGATCGATTTTGCCTTTCATCCTTTTGGAGTCGATAAATTAAGTACCAATGAAATACAGGTGTCGCTGTAATCGACTTATCTCCTTTCCGAAAATAGCTGCCCTTGTGGCAAAATTTTAAATCGTTATAATCATTATTAAATGATAATGCTTTGCGTCGTTTCGCCCGTCTTTGCGTTCTGGGTTTAAATTCCACCTTGGTCCACTTTGCTTTTCATCTTTACAGGGGCTATAAATTATTACCAGTGAAACACTGGGGTCGATGTAATCGACTAGTCACCTCCCCAAACATTTCAGACCTTGTATTTTAGTAGGAGTATTAAAGCTGTTACATGTTATATTAGCAGCAATGTCTTGAGATTTGATCAAAACAAGTCTCCTCGAATCCCAAGAATTATTTTGAAGATTCTGGCGGCATAAACGATTGCACTTTTCTGCAGATCGACGATGTCAATCTCAATTCCAATATCCTCCAGCAGTTTGGGTGTTGTTCCAATTCCACCAATTACTTTCTTCTTTGGTTTCCATGTATTGTTGTTGTTGCTGTTGTTGTTGTTGCTGTTGTTGTTGTTGTTGTTGTTGTTGTTGTTGTTCTTCTTCTTCTTCTTCTTCTTCTTCTTCTTCTTCTTCTTCTTCTTCTTCTTCTTCTCCTTCTTCTTCTCCACATCTTCTTCTTCTTCTTCTTCTTCTTCTTCTTCTTCTCCTTCTTCTTCTCCACATCTTCTTCTTCTTCTTCTTC
>NC_068981.1:141917895-141920395 GCF_001194135.2 Octopus bimaculoides | reverse complement strand
TAATCTCAGAATACTTGGGACGTAGGAACTAGAGGATCTCCATTAAAGGTGGTGGTACTGATGTTGACGGCTGCCTTTGTGGTGCAATATAGGCAGGTGGTCAATGCTGAAGTGACCTTTAATGACATGTGGATAAGTGGTGTTTCTAGTGACATACACACCTTCATCACAGCACTAGATTACAAAATAAACTCGGGGTTGTATTCTAATGTGGAAAGGAGCAGAACACTCAAACCTGATCTTTTAAGAGAGAAAATTCAGGTGTGCAATCAAATGAAATTTGAAAGGTTTCTCCCAGAAGAGCTGGAAAAGTTAAAGAAAGTAATTTATATATGTCCATCTGTGATTCACGCATCAGTTAAGGGTGGTGAACGGGCAGAATCTTTAGAGCTCGAGGTTTAACCTTCAGGTTCTTTGTTCTAAGTTCATATCCCGATCTAAGTTTCGAATTCAAATCCTAAGTTCATATCCCGGAGATCTCAACTTTGTTTTTCACAACTCCAGACTCATTAAAAGGAAATAACAGCGAAGTAATAGAGGAAAGGTATCGCTTATTTCTCTCCCGGAAAACGTCTAGATTTTTATCTGTATTACAAAACAATTGTTATTTTTATTTTAGGATGCATAATAAATTCATTGAGAATTTCCTGTTTCATGAAATACAACTTAAAATGTGTTGGAAAATATGGATGAATAATTGTAGGGTGGCCTGTAACCATGTATGACAATGGTCAGACAATATAAACGAATTCTAGAACTGCTGTTTTGGGGAAAGAACACGTAAGCAGACGCACACACACACACACACGAATATATACATTTATATATATATATATATACACACACACATACACGCACACGTATACATGAGCGTGCACGCATGCGCGCGCATGTTCTACGCAGTGGAAAGAGTACGTTTCTGCTAACACAGTGTGTTGTCTTGTGTCTTCATTTGCAAATAATTATTACGAAATTTTAAATCATTGAAATTGTGAATTCATTTGAATTATTAAAAGGTAAAATACGGTTTATTGTTTTGCTTTATGTTGTTATTTGGTTTTGTCCATAACGTTCTAGATTCAAATCGAAAATCGACCTTGCCTTAGATTTTTCTCAGGTCGATAAAATTATTATCAGTCGAGAATTAATGGCCGTTGTAATCGATTGTATATGGAAAATATAGAGGATTTGTAATCCGCAAGGTCACAATTTTGGTCAGAACATACTGTTTACGATGTGCAGAGGTTGTATAAAGCTACTTGAATTGGGAGAAATAGCAGTTAAATATCTTCACATTCTACCAACTCTAAACAGGAAAGAACATTATGAATAATACAATCTTAAAACAAGCAAATTAGCTAGTTAGAAAATCTCTATAAGAGATGAAAGCAGAAACTATACTGAGAAGTAATGCTTATCACCATTTTAACATGACTGTTCCGTAGAAACCGACGTTATTATCATTTTAACCCCAGGAGGATGCCTACTCCAGCTGGTTATTCGATGCAATCTTAGACATATCCCCCGCCCAAAAATGAGTGATGATCATAGCTATAATGATATTTGAACATAGGTTTGATTTATGGGGGTTGACCTTGTGCTAAATATCATCTAGGTCGAATATTTTATAAGGGTGAAACAATTGGGTTAAGGACTAAATCTGTAGCGTTTTTGCCTTACATTAATCTACGTTATCAGTTCGAATCATGGTAAAGTTGGAATTTTGATATTCACCTTTGTGGTGCAAACAAAAGGACAGATTATATTTTGGATCAATAAATTTAACCTCAACCTCATCCATTGTTTGTGCTTTTGTCTCTCTGTCAATCATCATTATTATAAGCAACATTAGAAGCAGTAGTTACAGTAGTAACAGCAACAACAGCAGCGGGAACATCATGACCAGAAGTAGAAGCAGAAACAGAAGTAGTGATAGCAACGTCAGACGAAGTAGAAGCAGGAAAGCTAGCAGCAGGGAGAAAACAGCAGCATCTACAGTTGTAGTAGCAAGAAAAGCAGAAACACGAGAAGCAGTAGGAGTCATAGAAGAAGCGCAACAGAATAAACAGTATTAGAGCAGCAGAAGCAGGAAGAACAGCAGTGGTAGTGGCAGTAGGAGTAGTAGCAGCATGGCAAGCAGAGACAATAGCAGCAGCAGTGGCAGCTGCTATAGTAGTAGTAGTAGTATCAGAAGCAGTAGGAAGAGAAATATAATCAGCAGCAGAATCAACAGTAGCAGCAGAAGAAGAAGCAGCAGCAACACGGGCAGCAGATGTAGTAGCAAAGGAGGACGCAGCAGCAGCGGTCGTATAAGAGGTGGAGGGGGAGGAAGAAGCAGTAGAAGAAGAAGAAGAAGAAGAAGAAGAAGAAGAAGAAGAAGAAGAAGATGAAGAAGAAGAAGAAGAAGGAAATGAAGAAGAAGAAGAAGAAGGAAATGAAGAAGAAGAAGATGAAGAAGAAGAAGAAGAAGAAGATGAAGAAGAAGAAGAAGAAGGAAATG
>NC_068981.1:141913260-141917368 GCF_001194135.2 Octopus bimaculoides | reverse complement strand
AGAGGAAAGAGGAAGTAGATGATAAAGAAGAAAGATGAAAGAAAGAAAGAAAGAAAGAAAGAAAGAAAGAAGAAGAAGAAGAAGAAGAAGAAGAAGAAGAAGAAGAAGAAGAAGAAGAAATAGGAGAAGAAGAAAGAAGTACAAGAAGAGCAGAAAAGAAAATAGCATTTATAGCTGTGATAGTAGCAGCAAAGCAGCAGCAGCATTAGTAGTAGTAGTAGTAGTAGTAGTAGTAGTAGTTGTTGTTGTTGTTGTTTTTGTTGTAGTTGTCGTTGTAAATGACTACTGACTACAGAAGAGCACAAAACAATTTAGAAAGAGTACAACGATGATTTTTTTTTTATCAAATAAACGACTTAAACGAACTAAAATACGTACTTCGCAAGTATTTGCGAATAATATTTGTCTTAAACAAATACACACACTTACAGACAGACAGACAGATAGATAGATAGAAAGATAGATAGGTAAGATTTCTCGTTTGACGTTCTCACAATTCTGTTGATGTTTTCCATCAGCCTGGAAATGATGAAAGACAAAAGTAATCGCGTCGGGAATTGAACTCAGTGTGCAGAAAATTGGAACAAACCCTGCGAAGCATAATATTTCCAACACGCTAACAGCTCTATTTATATATCTCCACCTTAAAAAGCTTTTAATTGAGTTAAAATCTCGTTATTAGCACTCCTAAGCTTACTTAGAGTGTCTTTTTTTTTCCCCATGCGAATCACTGTCTGCTATTACTTTTGAGATGAAAGATGACCTAACGATTTTGAACTAGGAGGTCTCCTAGATAAGTTGCACGGAAGACAGTAGCAGCATGTTGATATTATTCTCGAAATGAGCAACCCATTGACATTAAACGAACGCCGACATTATTCCCCATAATCAGCAATCCGTTTACGTTAAACGAATGGAAGTATCAGGGTAATGAAACATTTATGCCAGTGGAGCGTGCAATGCTTCCCAGTTGCTGTGCCAATTCGAGAAAGTCACAATATATTTTATATAATCAAATGGTATCTATCTATCTGTCTGTGTCTTTGCCTGCCTATCTCTCTGCCTGCCTGTCTGTTTGCCTGTCTATCTGTCTGTCTATCTGCCTCTCTATCTATCTGTCTATCTATCTGCTTGCCTGACTGTCTGTCTATCTGTCTATCTCCCTTTCTATCTATCTATCTATCTATCTATCTATCTATCTGTCTGTCTGTCTGCCTGTCTGCCTGTCTGCCTGACTGAGTGTTTATCTGTTTGTCTGATGTCTGTTTGTCTGTTTGTCTGTCTATCTGTCTGTCTGTCTGTCTCTATCTATCTGCCTAGTTATCTATCTATCTACCTATCTACCTATCTATCTATCTATATATCTATCTATCTATCTATCTATCTACCTACCTGTCTATCTATTTATCTGTCTGTATCTGTGTGTGCGTGCGTGCATGCGTGCACACGCGCGCGTGTGTGTGTATTTAAGGCGTGAAATTCTTTGGAAGAGCTTGTGCAAAGTATTCTTATAGATACCCAAATTACCGTTCCACGGTTAGAATATTTTCAACCAGCTAATCTGCTATATTGCAGATAGCCAAATTTACACCATACTCATGCACGACATTTAAAGAACTGTGAGTACCTTGCAAACACCCAGGTACCAAATGTCCATTCTTGGTCTTCGCTTCATCTAAAGGAGTAGCTAAAAGAAACACACTCTGTCAACGAACTTATTCAGTACATACTTGCACATCATCGACCTATTCATCTCTAGACCTTTACTCTGAAGTGACTATTAGCATCAGGCATGTCTGACTAGCATAAGATATTTGTTGAACATAGACTAAACTTAGCTTGTTTTGTCTGTTTTCTGCTTCACTTGTGCACATTTTGGTGGTCAGAGAGAAATACATCTAAAATGTTGTAAAGGTATTAAGTACATCCACTGAGCCTTTCAAGGACAGACTTCCTCTCACCCTTTTCTTGATTGCGGTCGATTCAACCCAAATTTTATTTTAGTTCTTGAAGTCTGTTCACTTTAACCAGACCCTTGTTTTAGAAACAAGCGTTGAATTATATGAACATGTCTCCAAGCGTTCAACTTCTATTCGTGTAGTTTGGTGCAGATCGGCTATCTGCGTCCCGTATGGAATGTGATCTTTCTCATTACACCTGACGCTTGAAGTAAATGATCAAGTGCTAAAATCCTCTCAAGTCGTGAGTGCAATTGGGGTAGCTAACTGTTTTCACAAATCACCGAACAAGTGCCATTTGATTAGTATTATACAGCGACTCATTCCTTAAACTGATGATGACACCAAACTGCACTTAGAACAGGGTTAAACAGCAATGATCTATTGAGCTTTACATTTGTCGTTAATCTTAACTTATCCCCTAAGACAAACCTGTACTTTAACCATCTAGACTGTATTAATTACAAACGGCAGACATTGTATGGAGTAGATCTTTCCAGAATCATAGAAGGCTGTGCTACCCAATGCTATCGTAACCCTATGTTTGAAAACGAATGTTTTTTAACAAAAAGCAACCCTTGTACTTAGTATCTAAGAATTGATCAAGTACCTTTCTCCTCACTAGCTCTTCGATTATGATAAAATAGTTCCAAACTGATTCAATTCTATCTACTAATTATCGCTAATTTCCTACAACCATTTCCTTAGAATTCTAGGACATTTTACTTCCAATGACTGCTTATAACAGCTCATCTCAGCGTTCAAAGACACTCATCAACCCTTTGTATTAGATCGTCAAGTATGAAATTTGTAATAAAGTATATGGTAAACTTTGACAGATGCTTATTTTGCGCCATTACTATATTTTTTTGTTAGAAAGCTGACACATCTATTTCTTTATTCTAACTCATCTTGCGCTTTTTAAAGTATTTATAAATCGTTTTTTTAATTTTTTTTTTTTTAGAGATGGATAAGTCGGAAATTCATACAGCTTTGAAATATGAGTTCTTTCTGGGATATACAGCATCACAGACAGCTCGGAATGTTAATGGAGTATTTCATTCTAATGTTATTACACAGAAGACAGTATCAAATTGGTTTGTAAAATTTCGTTCTGATAACTTTGACCTCACAAATGAGCAACGCGGTCGACCAGAAACAAAGATTGATAATGATGAACTGAAAGCCACCGTCGAGTCAGATCCACCTCAAAGTGCCCGTGAATTATCGTTGTTGTTTGGCATTAGCAAGCAAGCAATATTGACTCACCTAGTTCAAATTGGTAAAGTGAAAAATTTGGATAAGTTGGTTCCACATAAACTCAATGAAAATCAGAAACAACAACAATTGGAAGCCTGCATTATGCTACTTTCTTGTCACAGAAATGAATCATTTTTTTAACCGAATTGTAACATGTGGTGAGAATTGGACAAAGACGAGCCACCAAAACACAATCCAAAAAGCAAAATTCATCAAAGAAGCTGATGGTGTGAGTTTGGTGATCTGGCGCAGGTGTGATACATTATGATTTCATTAAACCTTGTTCATCAATCACAGCCGAAATATACTGCAGCCAACTGGACCAAATGATGCAGAAACTTACAAAAAAAAGCAGCCTAGATTAGTTCACTGCTATTTTATTGCAACACAACGCTAGACCACACATCGCAAAAAATAACATTGGCGAAACTGTAGGAGTTGGAGTTGAAAGTTCTTCATCATCCACCATACTCACCTGATCTTGCCTCCACTGACTGCCACCTCATCCAAACTTTTTGATGGGAAAAAATTATAACTCCGACGATGCTGTAAAACACGTCTTCCAAGATTTTATTGACTAAATTGCTAGGCTTTTATAGTTCTGGGCTAGACAAGCTACCGCTGAAATGGCAAAAGTGTGTTGACAGCATGGGTGCATACTTTTATGAATAAAACTATTCCTTGTATTTATAAAACAGAGTGGCTGTGTGGTAAGTAGCTTGCTTTCCAACCACATGGTTCTGGGTTCAGTCCCACTAAGTGGCACCTTGGACAAGTGTCTTCTACTATAGCCTCTGGCCGACCAAAGCCTTGTGAGTTGATTTGGTAGACGGAAACTGAAAGAAGCCCGTCGTATATATGCATATGTATATGTATATATATAAGATCAG
>NC_068981.1:141909606-141913106 GCF_001194135.2 Octopus bimaculoides | reverse complement strand
TATATATATATATATATGTTTGTGTGTCTGTGTCTGTCCCCCCAACATCGATTGACAACCGATGCTGGCGTGTTTACGTCCCCGTAACTTAGCGGTTCGGCAAAAAGACCGATAGAATGAGTACTAGGCTTACAAAGAATAAGTCCTGGGGTCGATTTGCTCGACTAAAGGCGGTGCTCCATCATGGCCGCAGTCAAATGACTGAAACAAGTAAATGAGTAAACTTTTTTTTTCTACAAATTTCATACTTGACGACCTAATATTTAGCTGCTTGGTTAAAACATTTTACTTTATATGTAGAAGGATATGAATATGTCAAAGCAGCAACTATGTCTTTGTTTAAGTTGTTGTTCCTCATCAGGATCCACGCGCCCAGCTGCCTACATTTTATTGCCAACTCATTAATATGCACATGAAAAGATGCATAAATTACTCATGTCAATGCTCAGCTCTCAACTGATTTTGATTCAGGGATTCCAATCCCTCCATGACCAGTGAATCCAGCTTATATTTCATTCCGCCTCGTGTGCTGGCAGCACTGTGCTTGGAATTTTCCAGCTTCAAACTGCATGTTATTGTCCTCAGCCCAACCGTCAATTGCGTCCAAGTCTCTTGCAGGTGTGCAACATCTCCTGAGTCCTGTATTCTCCGAGAGACTTTTGTATCGTCTGCATAGATACCAACGGTGGCTATCTGAACAGCTGAGGGCATGTCTGAGAGGTCCACTATGAACAGCAGTGGCCCCGAGAAAGTGCCTTGTGGGACACCAATTATTATTTGCGTTTCCTTGGAAGTAACGCCGTTTACTACTACTACTACTACTACTACTACTACTACTACTACTACTACTAATACTGCTGCTGCTGCTGCTGCTGCTGCTGCTACTACTACTACTACTACTACTACTACTACTACTACTACTACTACTACTACTACGACTACCTGATTTCTATCTAAAAGTTGTGTAGCCACTCTCCGAGTTTTTCAACTCTACCGAAGTCACGCAGCTTATATAAATTAGAAATAAATATTTCTTGCCAAATTTGATAGAGCTTCACTCGACACGCCTGTCTCAGGCAAAATTTAATATTAGTAATGGTTACTGTTATTGCCACGAAACTACAGATTTCGAAGTAGTTGTAGAGTCGTCTAAATCGATAACAATACATCAATCACAACACACTCCACACGATTGCCAGTCCTCACTCAGTATTCTCGATTTGTTACATATTCTATATTTTCCAGTGTCTCTTGACAATAGCCTTCAAGACTTCATGAAAAGTTCGATGCCATGTGGTCGATGGTATTCGTCGTCTTCTTCCTTCTGTTAGCAACTTTCTTAATGGTTGTCTGAGCTGTTGGAGCATCAGATTCAATACCATCTCAGTGGACGAATATAGGAGAAACGAGAGTGGAAGAAAGATCACGGGCTAAGTGGACCCGAACCATTTTTCATATTGTGGATCTTACTGCCCCAAAATCTGACTTCGTTTTATAACTGTGTCCTGGAATCTTGTGACGATGCTCTTTCTTAGACTTCTACGTTTATGAAATGATCATGGTACTAATTTCTTGGGAAATTCTTCAAGGTATTAGATGTTATAATTGATTTTCTTCTTCCTCTTTTGATTGACTATAGCGCGGTTGGCATTACATAAGTGTAGATAAATTCTAATTATATTACTGTTGGCGTCGACAGATTTTCAACTGACAATATTCAAATAGCCAAATTTTTAAGCCCCTTCGACTGGTACTCTAATAATTGAAGAAAAAATAAACGAACGATGAATAAAATTCATTTCTACTTGCAGTCTTAAAGCTAGATATACAAAGTTGACTTCAACTGAATTTGAACTCAGAATTTAAATAAAGGCATCATTTGTATTCTAATATTTCCGACAATCACAGCGGAAAAATCACCAATTGTACTTTTGAAACAAAGGCAGATATACTAAGTTGACCTCGATCATATTAGAAGTAAGAAAGAGGTATAACTAAATACTAACCAATAGTTTTTCCAAACCACTTGGTTAATTTTAATTACAAGCATAAACATAGGTCTTCAAATTTTCTAGAAGAACATATATCGCAAGTAATAAGTTAATGATCAGATCAATCGCGAACTGGCTAGTTAAGGTCATCTTCCTAAGATTTGAACACATGCAGTAAAAGGCTGAAAATATTTACGAAAAGGAATAACTTTATCACTTGAACAATATTGGTTTCAGTTTTGGACACAAAGCCAGCAGTTTTGAGGGAGGGTATAAGTCGATTACATCTACCCCAGTACTCAACGGGTACTTATTTTATCGACCCCGAAAGGATGAAATACAATGTCGACTTAGGCGGCGTTTGAACTCAGAACGTAAATACGGACGAAATGTCGCAAAGTGTTTCGCCTGGCATGCAAATGACTCTGCCGGCTCGCTGCTTTTATCACAAGAACAATATTGAATCACAGCTTATAATCTTGACACAAGACCAGAGATTGGTGAAGGTGTATAAAGGTTTTAATCAACCTCTTTACTTCGCTTTGGTCTTATTAATTTCGTGGAGACCGGATGGATGAAAAGCATAGTCAACTCCGGTGGGATAACACATTCTGCCATTCACCATCTAAGATAATTATAATGAAGAGGAGTTGAGGGGAAAGCTGGGTAAAGGACCGAAAAAAAAAGCCTGGTCTTTTTTAAAATGTGCTGTTGGAGATAAGGCATTATCTTTTGGGGGAATATTTGCAGATTTGTTAGAGAATTAGTAGTGAAACTACAACAACAAGAATAAAAGCAATAACAACAACAACAGAACCCGGTTGAGCCGACACAAGAGTGTTATGAGGCTTAGTTTAGTCAGTTTTGAAGGGTAGTGGTGGTGGTGGTGGAAATTCTGGTGCACGTGGTTGTAGTTGGAGTTATTGCTATTAAGGTGGTGGGAGAGGTGATATGATAACAAGTTTGTTAGGAGAAACATGGTGTGCGTATGCTTGTGTGCGTACATACATACACTTTTAACTTTAAAAGATAACTGATTATACATACATACTTACATACATATACATACATGCGTACGTACATCCATATATACATACATATAAACAAAAGTTGCTTAAATAATGACGCAATACACGACTTATCTAATATTTTTGTTGCCAGTGATTTCTAAGTTTCTCCTTTCATGACTTAAATATCCATCCATTCATCCATCGACTCGAACACACACACACACACACACACACACACACACACACACACACACACACACACACACACACACACACACACACACACACACACACATACACACACACACGCACACACACATTCACACATACACACACACATACACACACATACACACACATACACACATACACACAGGCACACACACACATACACACACATACACACACACATACACACATACACACAGGCACACACACACATACACACACACATACACACACACATGCACATACACATGCACACACACACACACACACA
>NC_068981.1:141908373-141909596 GCF_001194135.2 Octopus bimaculoides | reverse complement strand
CACACATACACACACATGCACATACACATGCACACACACACACACACACACACACACACACACACACACACACACATGGATACATATACACGTATTATTTAAATACTTCAGAAAGCCCCCATTCTCTTTTTCTCTATCTATCACATATTTTCTCTCTCTTTCTTACTTTTTCCTTTCCCTAACTATGTCTGTCTGATTCATCCCACCCCCACCTCCACCAATCTCTCTCCTGCACACAAAATTAATCATGGGAATAATTTCAAAGATTTTTGGCCTGAAAAAAAAAACACATTGAAAAATTACACATACAAACGAATGTTTGCGACCTAAACCGCAGCTTAACAACTAAAAAACTAAACGAAACATAAATATAATACAATAACAAGTAAAAAAAAAAACAATAAAATAAAGAGAAAGGAAACAGCCCGAAACATCTGACTTCGGTTATCTCTACAATATATGTTAGTAAGATAATAAATACATACATATATAAATCAAGATAGAAAACAAGGGGATTATGGTGTGTATCCCTTTAAGACTGTCGCTATAGTTCAACGTCGTACTTGCATTACCACAGTGGTTTCTACAAAGATTTTACTGGTGGATTTTTCAGTCTGTTTTATTCCATTATATCCCACTTCTGTCTGCACAAGTGAGATGTTGCAAGTGTATGCTATTCTCCTATCAGTGAGATTTGCTAACGGAAATGCATATTTTCCGGAAATATTTCTTGATAAAGAAAATATCAGTTTCCGATTTTGCTTTTTTGTCTTTGTACGTGTTGTGTGTGTGTGTGTGTGTGTGTGTGTGTGTGTGTGTGTGTGTGTGTGTGTGTGTGTGTGTGTGTGTTTGTGTGTGTGTGTGTTAGTGTGTGTGCGTATATCTGTGTGTATGTGTGTATACGTGTGTGTGTGTGTTTGTGTGTGTGTGTTAGTGTGTGTGTTAGTGTGTGTGTGTGTACATCTGTGTGTATGTGTGTATGCGTGTGTGTGTGAGTGCGTGTGTGTGTGTGTGTGTGCGTGGAAGTGTGTGGATGGGTGTAAATGTGTGTGTATGTTCGTGCGTATTTAATCGGGAGAAATATTGTTACACACACACACACACACACACACACACACACACAAGTATATTTATACACGGGCATATATCTTTATGTATATATAAATATAAATATAAATTTATATAGAAATATATAAAGGTATATTCTATATATTTATATAGAT
>NC_068981.1:141906147-141907524 GCF_001194135.2 Octopus bimaculoides | reverse complement strand
ACGTCAGATGCCGGCAAATTTCCCTAACACGAACTCAGTCCAGATTAACATGTTAAGAATACTTCTTCATATCAAAATCCCGTATCTATATTACTGTACGCGTAAACAATATGATCACTGGTTGAACGCGCAGCTTTTCGTGATGACATGGATCAGACGGATTTATTATCTATCATGTTTCCTGTTGTTGTTATTATTGTTGCCATTGTTGTTGTTGTTGCTGACGACGATGATGTTGGTGGTGGTGGTGGTAACAGTGGTAACTGCTGTTGTCGTCGTCTTTCTTGTCATTTTTGTTGTTTGGGCTCAGATCAGGACAGCTGGAATTGACCTATGATCAAGCATCTTTCAGCTATAACATTCCTGTCTTTTCTGTATGATATTCTGTATTTAGAAGTATATTATACAATGTGTCCTATTGTTGTTTTGTTTTTTTGTTTTTTTCGTTAATTTTAGAACGCAGGGAAATATTTGAGATAAATTGTGCTGCTATATCTAGCAATTCTGGTAAGATCGCACAGTATTTTTCTTTAACGCGTCTGTTCATGCATCACACCAATCCACTAGCTTGATTGAACGATCTTATGTCTTTATTTCCAGCCGAAGTTTACATACTTTCTTTGCAATGTACGTTTTGTATCTTTTAATCACGTATAACATGTACACGTTATCTCGATTTGCAAATAACAGAAATCAAATCTCCATTAAATTGATCACAGCATATTGTCTTAAAATGCAAATACGCGAACGTGCGCGAGCACACGCACACAAGCATGCACACACGCAAGCACACACACACACACACAGGCACGCACACAAAAACACACACGCACATTGGACTAAGTAGTCGTAGATTCACTATCCCTAGAAAATAATGTTATAGTCATAATTGGAACTTGTTTCACAAGTCTATCCAGTTAGCGCTGATTTAGAAATAGCCAACAAGAGCAACGTAAACAATAACGCTTTTGATTTTATATACTTCCGTGCCATTGTATAGTTTTACGTAATGTGGGCTGTTGAATCTGCACTTCCTTTCTTTTCTCCTCCTCCTCCTCCGATATATGAATACTGTAATCCACAATAAAATTTCAGTTAGACACTAAGATCTGGAAGCGAAACACTGCTTACGTTGAGGAACATGTTTTCTGATTTTAACAGCTTAGATTTATGTACAATCACCCTCCCCTATCCCACCTCGACTCTCATCAATTGTTGTCCCACATGAACACATGAAGTAGACACTCGGAGCTAATGAAACATTACACTTTTGTGCTACCGTTGAATTGGGCAGAGTCATTAGAGCATCGGAAAGAATTTTTTTTTTTTTCGGTATTGGTTCGGGCTTTCTGAGCTCTGAGTTCAAATCCGGAAGAG
>NC_068981.1:141901818-141905975 GCF_001194135.2 Octopus bimaculoides | reverse complement strand
GAAGAAGAAGAAGAAGAAGAAGAAGAAGAAGAAGAAGAAGAAGAAAAAGAAGGAGAAGGAGAAGGAAGAAGAAGAAGAAGAAGAAGAAGAAGAAAAAGAAGAAGGAGAAGGAGAAGGAAGAAGAAGAAGAAGAAGAAGAAGAAGAAGAAGAAGAAGAAGAAGAAGAAGAAGAAGAAATAATAGACTTTGATCAGACATAGAAAGGGATACGATCTCCCAGTTTAAAAAATGACCAAGAGGTACCGTACGTTATGGCTGTGCCTCTTTAACTCTATCCGGCAGTGACGGCCATAAGATACAAATCTCGATATCACCCAGATCATCACAATCACAGCAAACAACATTATACTCTCACTACATTCGCCGTTTAATGCGTCATTATTTGGCATTAAAAAAATAAAATAAAATGAAATCTGCGTCTAGACTACAACGGAAACATGTATGCAAATTTTTACTCAACGTTATTATTATCACTCCTGTTCTTCAGAATTAATTAAGACACTTAAATAACGGGAAGTTATATATTATCTCTGCACAATCTGTAGTTTTCAGTAGGTAGTCTGTAGTTAAAACTTCAGTCTAGAGGAAATTAATTGTCTCTAGTTTTAAAGCTGCAGTCTAGTGGAAATTACAGTGACTAATTGTGACCAAATGCACCTACTGTTTTGAGTAAATCTATAATCAAAATAAAATTCCCGAAAGTTTTGCATCAAATAGTCATCTCTAACGTTAACATTATATAAGACATTTACATTAGCTGAACACTTAATTGACACTTTATTGATTAGACTGCACCCGTAATAGTATTCCTTGTAGTCGAATATAGTCTCTACTTGCTTTACTTCGTCTTTCATCTATTTCTGCTCAAATCTTTTAGAGGTTACCAACGTAGTTTTACTGGGGCGACATCCACATAGAAATGTTTTATTTTATGTTTGTTGCTCTTAAGAGATTGATCACTTCCTATACCTATCATTACATTGAAAACAAAAAAAAAAGAAAAAGAGAACTACTATATAACACGTTTTTTTTTTTCATTGCTCTTCTAATTGTCATGTTGTCCTCTTGTAAGCTTTCATAGAACAGAAATGATGCATAAATTTTCAAGTTGGTACTGTATGATTTGATGTAAATTTGGATATTATTTCTAACAGAGACAGCAATCGCGTAGATTACACTGGATGACTCTCTAACAAATGAATTACAGTGGTTAAGAATTATAAGGGAAAACTATATCGAATCGCTAAGCAGTTTGATTATACAGAGAGAGATATTAATATTTGATCAGAAGAAGAGTTCTAGAAAAAATACGAAGTAGGTGATTCTTATATACTCTCCTGTTTATATCGACAAGCGGCTTGTATTGCTCACACGCTCTGTTAGAAGTGCCAACCAAATCAAACTCAATTATCTTTAAATGGGTGAAGGATACACAATGCATGTTGATCTACATTGCGCTGCATTTGAGATTATGATGGATGAACATATTCGAGATGTCTTTAACCATAGGTATGCTAAATCAGGTCAGAACTGAGACCAATCAACACGTACATTATAAAGAAGTATAGTCCACTTTTTGAATAAGTTGGTGGCAAAAGGAATTGTTGTGGTCTATGGTAGTTAGAATAGTGCAGGCGTCAGATTATTTTTTTGTTTTGGATGTTTGATACTATCAAGAACTTGTTTGCAATTTATTGTTTTTGTTATTGTTTTATATCAGGTGAACTCTATATGACTTACCATAACTATGAATTGGAACATTCTAATAGTAATCATTCACTCTCATTTTTAAACAATGAAGATTCAAGGTCTATCTATCTATCTATCTATCTATCTTTCTATATAGGTCGTCACTCAGGATGCTCCAAGACTGTTTCCACACGTTTTCCCCATTCATCGCGATCTTCCATAATGATCCTCGGCTCCTGTAACCCTTCCATACCAGTATCCTTCTGCAAGTTGTAGATATAGGTCCTTTTCCTCCTTCTTATCTTGGTCCTAGCTTGTTAGAAATTTCATCGGTATGTCTGATGCAGTGTCCAGCTAGCCTCATCCTTTTATGTTGTATCTTCAATGCTACTTTTGGTAGTCCCTGATATAAGTCGGCGTTTGTTGTATGATTTTTCCAGGAAACATTGAGTGCCATTCTAAGCATCCTCGTATAACAACCGTCCAAATTCATCTTCAATGCTTTAGTCCATGTTTCAGCCTCGTATAGAAGAACAGACTCCACTGTTGCCAGAAACAACCTCACTTTAAATTTCCTTGCTAACTTTGAACTCCATACCTTTATCAATTTATGGCATGCGCTCCAGGCAAGAGCTTTCCTTGCTGCGATGTCATTTTCAGTATTTTGTGACCACGCGCCAAGGTATTTGAAATTTTTAACTACCTTGAGCGACTTACCGTCTCTCACTTTCAATGACACAGGCATTTTGTGGTTGAATACTTGCAACTCTGTTTACTTTGCGTTACAGTACAATCCTACCTTCCCTGATTCCTGATCTAATCTGCTCAGCACATCTGTGCCTGATCTGTCCTCTCTGTTAGTAATGCTAGGTCATCAGCATAGTGTAGGCCAGTTACTGTTACTGCTTGATACCGTCTACTTCTTTGCCTATGTAGTTTGAATCGCGGTTCTTCTTCCTTGCCCTCGTAGGCTCTACGCTTTACATAGTCCAGGACAATGGCGAAGAGATAAGTTGCTTGCGTGTCGCCTTATAATACTCCGGCTTTCACTTCAAAGTATTCCGTCTCTCCATCAGGAGTGATCACTTTCGCTATGGTGTTCTCATACAGCTTACTTATTGCTCTCAGAATTCTTGGTGAAATATCATATGTTCTGAATCAAAAGCCTTTTTAAAGTCCACGTAGATAATGACAGCCTTCCTGTTAAGTCTCTTAACTCCCTCTATCAGTCTTCAAAGTGCGACAATGCGAGATGTTGTTGACCGTCCTGATCTGAATCCATTTTGACTTGGTCACAATTGTTCGTCTATCATAGGTTATATTCGGTTAAGTATCATCTTCTTCACCGTTTTTGCAACAATGGTTGACAGACTGATCCCTCTGTAATTCCCAGTATCACTTAGGTTTCCAGGTTTGGGCAGCGGTAGCAAGTCTATCTCAGACCATTGTTCTGGCTTCACATTCTCATTTGGTAGTTTGTTTGCAAATTCAAAGATGATGTCCAAAACACAACTTTTTAGTACTTCTGGTAGGATGTTGCCAGGACCAGTTTGTTTTCCTTCTTCCAGAATTACGTGTAGCTCTTTCTATTTCTTGTGTTGTAAAGTCTCCATTTGCAAACGGTCCAGTATCTTTGCGAATTCTTCATTTTGATCTTCCAGGTCAAGAACGCAGACGCAAAGAGTAAGCACGGAGAAAGCTGGAGGCTGATTAACTCCATCACTGGTCGGAAAGCTGCAAAGCATGGAATCATCAAAGGATAATCAAATGATGAGAGAACGAAGAAGTGGTACACTCATTTTTACAACTTATTGTTATGATTTTTATCTTACTATAATCAACAACAAACATATTTCGTCAATGTAAAAGTCTTTATTGGATTAAAATTCACATTATGAAAACATGAAGGTAAAACAAAACAAATATGCGTTGTTTTCTTCCAGGCACCAATGTACTGTAGCCGTAAGCCACATTCTAAATTTTCCCGATAAAAAATAGCGGCTTATTCACCGGAAAATACGGTATTTGTAGTGGCAGTAACAAGTTCGCTCACTGGTTGATAGTGGCTGTCTGCCAGTAGGGAGGGAAAGAGTAAGGAATGCAGGGTGCTGACTAGAAAGGAAGAAAGGATAATGGTGGCATCTACTTCGCTCGACATACGAATAGAACAGACTGGTGACATTTAGTAGAGATAACCCGGAAGTTGTTCCTCTTCGATTACTATCGCAAACAGCAGTAGTTTTCTTCAACTGAATACACGCTGCTGATATGCTAAAATTACCCAAATACGACAAGTTTAACACGGAATAACTTCTAAAGCACGCATTTTTAAAAAATATTCAAAGTAAACCGAGTTCCGGGTGAGAAATTCCACCAGTACACCAAGTTTCAAGTTGTTTAATCAAACAATTTATTAAAATATCTGTGTGCCAAACTGTACAGATCATATATATATATATATATATATA
>NC_068981.1:141897349-141901707 GCF_001194135.2 Octopus bimaculoides | reverse complement strand
GTTTTCTTACTCCATTCCGTAACTCTTGAATATATATATGTTTTTTCTTACTCCATTCCGTAACTCTTGTATATATATATATATATATATATATATGTACAAGAGTTACGGAATGGAGTAAGAAAAATTCGGGTTTCATATGTTTCAGAGCGAGTATTCTAGGTTTTCTATTAACTGGGTTTTCTATGAGCTATCTATTTAGTTATGCTATTATTCACTTGGCATTCCCTTGTCACTTGCAAACCTAATGTAATCAAGTGGTAGTATCAGTGAGAAGGGTGTATAACAAGGTCTGCCACTTGTATGATAGGTACAGTTCATTCAGTGGCCTTTCAGAAATTTCACGTCCGCAGTTTAATTAATAAGACTTAAGCTAGCTCGGGAATGTAGTAGACCATATCTGCCAAGTTGTCATGCAGTGAAATCGAATCTGGGACCTTACGATTACCATGAGAACTGTTTAACCTCTCCACGACACTTTGCATAGGATTTCTTGAACAAACGGAAAATAGCACACAATATTTCAGAGTATAAACATTTATTTTATTCAGCAGTAAAATTATATAATATCAGCAATGAGCGAAACTTTCGTCACACGAGTCACTTATATATATATATTAATACAGAGACATACATACGTATATAGATATATATAAACACAAACATATGTGTGTGAGTATATTTACGTGTGTGTGTGTCTTAGTATTTATAAATATTGAGTAAGTGTGTGAGTATTCCAACGAATGTGTATGATTAAAAACACAAATAAAATAGAAAGGAAATCTTACAAGAACAAGTGTGCGGAAGAACTAACATACAACCCTTGGATCATGATAGCAAAGAGCACCTCAATCTTTCTGCTACTGTGATTCGTTGGTAAAGTGTTAATTAAATAAGATGTTCTTGGCGTGATAAGAGTATGTAAGTTCTGACCGCCTATTGATTTTACTGCAAACTCTGCCCTCTGTTTAAATCTCTATAAGATTAGTTGTTGGTTTATGCGTGAAAAGTTCATATGATGCGAAGTATTTGTAAATTTACAAATAAACTTGCTGGAAGATATTTGCAATGTATATATATATATATATATATATATACATCTGAAACAATGATCTATATACATTTTGTTCAATACATTCATACAGAGCTCACTAACTCAATCCTCTGTCTTCCACTGTCTGTCTATCTGTCTCTTTCTCTCTTTCTCTCACACACACATACACTCACACGTACAAACACGAACAAATACCCACCCGCATGCATACACATACACAAACAAGCACGTATACACATATCTCTCATTCATTCCCTTTCTGTACGTACATAAATACACACTTACACTATATACACGCACATAGATAAATGCACTAATGAGGACTAATGTGGAATACATATATATACACGCAAGTATGGAAGTAAATGAAAATATGAAATCATTTAAACATAAATATACTGGAGCCAAATAGAAAGATGATATACGATTGCTAGCAGTAATAGAAATTGACGTCTTTTATATATGTATATATATATATATATATATATGACGTTATATATATATATATATTGGCTGCTTGTATTTGTGCCGGAAACCACATATCATCTTTCTCAATGACTCTGTCTTTTGTGTATGGATATGCGTATATATATGTGTGTGTGCGTGTGCGTGTGCGTGTGTATGTGTATGTATGTGTGTGTGTGCGTGTGTGTATGCATGTATGTATATATTTTGATTGTTCTTATGCGGGCCAGAAAGCACACTCGCGCACACACACACACACACACACATACACACACACACACACACACATGTATATATGTTTGTATGTCTTCTGTTTCCAATTATTCAAATTCTCTCTCTGAAGATGTTGGTTTCTAGCAAAGATTCAAAGCTCAATCTTCTGAACGTAGATAGCAAAATCAATGTTACATTTTAAATTTCATAAAAGTCTCGTATATACTTACTTTTCCACTTACAGCAGGGGCTAGTTGGTGGATTTCTTTTTCTGAAATCTGTAGCTTATTCAGATTGTCACTTTTGACATTCACTCAAAAAGCCAAGTGCGCCAATTATTACTGGTTTATAAAGTGAATTTATAATCTTGGTATAGAAGCTGGACGTTATCGGCAAATGCATTCTCAGTTATACGTACAAAAAATAAATAAATAAAAAATAGCCCAAGTTATACACATGTGAATATGTTTCTGTCCTAAATCTTGATTCACTTGTAGTACAGATTCAACTATTTACATTGGTGCATGTGGTAAGCACCAGTTGTTTCTTCAAACGAACAACGATCTGATATTAAAAGCTTACACCCATTAGCTGATTTTTGAAGAGTGAGTTTTCTGTCAAAAAACATAGAATTTGTAACCATAAGCATAGAGCTGGATCGATCTATCTTGCCCAACGCTTATTATTCTATCAATACCTTACTCTGAACAGAGGTTTTTTTTTTTCTTTACTAGTTTCAGCTCGAGAGCTGCGGTCAAGCCTGAGCACCACCGTTAGGTTTCAATACTTGAAATCTCGTCTAATATGTGATATTTGGTGAATGAGGGAGTTTGGTGGTGCAGGCCTATTCTGCGCTACTTGCGCGATGTAGATTCATCCAGAAGTCTTGAATGCATGAGATTCAATTTTCTGTTGATTTTACTCACAAAGCAATGTTACTAATCATGCATTCAATAAAACTGCTGTTCTCAATGCCAATATTATGAGGCGGCGAGATGGCAGAAACGTTAACTCGCCGGTCTAAATGCTTAACGGTATTTCGTCTGTCTTTACGTTCTGAGTTCAAATTGCACCAGAAGTCAATTTTGCCTTTCATCGTTTCGGGGTCGATAAATAAGGTACTAGTTGCGTACTGAGGTCAATTTAATTGACTGTTCCTTTCCCCCAAAATTTCGGTCCTTGTGCCTAGAGTAGAAAAGAATATTAGGAGGCCCAATACCGAAATGTTTTTGATTGATAAAAACGAAATATGCTGAATTGTTAGAAACCCAAGCATAAGTACCTGCATCGACGATTTTTATGGTACATACGAAATATGTGTATGCGGTAGAGAAAACACCAAATTCAAATGACTAAAAGAAATTCATGCATTAATACTGACCTAATTAATAATGTTTTAAATTTTGGCACAAAACCAGCAATAACGGGGTACAGGTTAAATCAATTAGATTGAACCACTTCATAAATGGTATTTATTTTATCGACCTCGAAAGGATGAAAGGCAAAGTCGTACGAAAATATAATGTTTATTACTGCAATGACTATGTGGTAAGAAGCTTACTTACCAACCGCATGGTTCTGGGTTCAGTCCCACTGCATGTCATATTGGACAAATGTCTCCTGCTATGATCTCAGGTCGACCAAAATCTTGTGAGTGGATTTGGTAGACGGAAACTGAAAGAAGTCTATCGTATATATATATATATATATATATATGTGTGTGTGTGTGTGTGTGTGTGTATTTGTATGTCTATATTTGTTCCCCCTCCACCGATTCACAACCAATGTTGGCGTGTTTATGTCCCCGTAACTTAGCAGTTCGGCAAAAGAAACCGATAGAATAAGTACTCGGCTTATAAAGAACAACTCCTGGGGCCTGTTTGTTCGCCTAAAGGCGGTGTTTCAGCTTGGCCGCAGTCAAATGAATGAAACTAGTAAAAGAAAATAGAATAAAGGAATAAAATATGTGCAAATAATTACTTACGGTGGAGTTTGAAATCACTTAGATCAAGATTACTTTATCATGTCAGTCTCCTTGGTTGGAGAGGGCCAGAAAAACCATTGCAATGATCTTACTGCCAGGGCAAGACCGATACTCAATAGATAAGGAAAAATCCCATCTCAATAACTTCTTGACTTTTGACTAAGTAAGAGAACAGCAAATTCCTGTCGTCGGTAGTCAGCTCATGACTAAATGCCAAAGAACATTTTTTTGATCATCCACCGATTGTGCAATGCATCCATACTCAAGTGTACATGTGACTTTGAGCCAAGTTAAGAAATAAAGATTTTGATTCTAACCTTAGTACAATGATAAAAAACAAAATAATCTTTCCTACTTTTGGCACAAGGCCCGAAACTTTTGCGGATGGGGCCAGTCGATTAGAACGACTCCAGCACGCAACTGCTATCGACCCCGAAAGGATGAAAGGCAAAGTTGACCTAGGCGGTGCTTGAACTCAAGACGTAAAGACAGACGAAATACAGTTAAGCATTTTACCCGGCGTGCTAACGTTTCTGCCAGCTCGCCGCCTTAGAAAACAATAAAATGATGCGGTTGGTTTGTGCTAATTATTAGGTGTCACAAGTTCAAAATTATATTTCGACACTTCATAGTTAGTCTTTA
>NC_068981.1:141895530-141896153 GCF_001194135.2 Octopus bimaculoides | reverse complement strand
TTATTATTATTATTATTATTATTATTATTATTATTATTATTATTATTTTCTGAAACCGTTTTGTAAAGCTACTGGTGAATAATAGCTTATTTGTTTTTGTTTTTTTTTTTGTTTTGTGTTTTTCTTCTCTGTTTGTAACATTCTTCATGTGAATTTACTTGTTGAAATAGATTTTGCTTAATCTTAGTTGTTCGTTGGCATAATGACCCTCCCAGGATATAACAAAACAATAGCATATTTTGTGGCAAATTTCCAACTGGCTAAACTTTCTTTGCAACATTTCTTCTGACAATGAAAATGATAAGGTTTGTTTACAATTCGGTGTACTAATTTCGATCGCCGAGAACTTTTTCTCGCTGATGTGTACATCCTTCGTCATTACATATCATTGATAGATTAATGATCCAATTCCACTAACTGATATTTTAATTATGATTTATCAATCAATATAATTTTGTAATTTCTAAAATTGTTAATTTTCTTTCCCCAAGAACTATTGCTGTTTCTTTCAACCACCCTATGCTTCACTTTTTCATTCTGAAGAAAGCCGATTGTCCAAAACCTTATGATAATCAAACATATCTAAAATGTTGAGCTAACACTACATTCATCGACCTTTTTTC
>NC_068981.1:141892493-141894623 GCF_001194135.2 Octopus bimaculoides | reverse complement strand
TGTGTGTGTGTGTGTGTGTGTGTGTGTGTGTGTGTGTGTGTGTGTGTGTGTGTGTGTGTGTGTGTGTGTACATATATCTTTTAAATCGCGCCATACGCGGGTTGACTAATACGTGTGAGTGAAAGCCGGTAGAAGCTATACATACGGTACTGCCTAAACTCCGTTGGTACTCTGATGCTTTGCACGATAGGAGTGTCGTGGGTACATTCTGCTTCGTTCACTTTAAAGCATCTTCGCATCTTCTGTTATAATTACTAAGTAAATGTGACTATTTCCTTCTTCTTTGTAAAGGGAGAATGGTGTGAAAATATTCATATAATATCATGTCTTGCACTTGAAGGATATTTGTTTTACAGATTTCTCTGGTTCTATTGATCAATTTTCCTAGTTGGACCCTACGTGTCGTGCTTTCTTCTCTGAGGATTCAGCTTGGGTGAAAGCTCCTGTTGGACCGGGGAGTATCTTATGGAGACGGGGAGGAGACTGACTGGGTTGCTCGAGACGATCTGAGCAATTACCGACAAATAGTGGGTGCAGCGATGCACTGCAAACGCACATTCACCCATGCTTGACATTACCTGATTGCAGTTCAACGCTGGTCGTATAGAGCTATGAGGAGAACCATCTTGCGCGCGTGTATACAGACACACGAACGCGCTCACTGAAACACAAACGAACACACATATGTATATTGTATGTAATTTATTTAAGGCTTCATTTAGTTATATCGTTCATATTCCGAGATGGTAGACTGAACTCTGAAAGGGGTATCGGGTGACATTTCTAGCAGTCTGGCTCTACTTGTCGAAGCCCTCCCACATTGAATTGTTGTAGGTATTATATGTCAATACAGCTTCTGTAGTTCTGTATAAGTACATGCATACATACATACATACAGACATACATACATACATACACGAACGCACGCGCACACACACACACACACACACATACACAGAATTTATATAAACAATTATCCGCTCAATTTGATCCCTCTTACAACCATTCTTTACCTTGCGGAATCGACGCCCTGTAAAGACATCGGTGTTTAAGCACTGCTAAGTGTCTTTTATACAGAGAATTTCCGGATCTCATCTGTGGACTGTACACATATGTATATATATATCGGGAGAGAGAAAGTGAGAAAGAGAATGAGAGAGAGAGAAGAAAGAAAAAACATTACACAGTACACAGACGTCACATACAGACGCGCATGTTTAACATATTAGCAGCTGCACAGATCGGGAAGACATCTTTGGGAAATGTGTCATAACAACCCTGCCACACCGAGTGATCCGCCAGTTAGTAACTATCAATTATCATTCCCTGGTCTTCATTTTATTTTTAGTTTTCTTTAATTCTCTTTTGAGAGGTGGTTTCTACTCTTACAGCTCTATTATTTTGCTACTGTTATTGGGAAACTTGCAACATTGACAGTTTGTTATAGAGAACACGCCTACAAAACATTGATAGGTGGCCTACGATGTGAAGAACCACCATATCAATATACGTAAAGTAAAATGCAAACACGTATATACACAAACATACGTAGAAAACACATACTGACATCCACTCTTATGTACACTTAAACAGGGGAGAACATATATTTTTATTACTATTTTGTTTATAAAATAGTCGTGGCAATCCCAATTTTTGTTTTTCAGACACAATAAACTTAACGTTATAAAAAATTATATCTTTCTATTTCGGTTTTTAGAAAAAAAAAAAAAAAAAAAAAAAAAAAAAAAGCGAGTGCTTTCTAAAGGTTTGACAGCTAATTCAACGACACTAGGGGGCTCTTTGTCTTATTATCCTCACCTTCATATGGCTCAGTAGTTTCAGTGTTATCACCAGTAAAGGTGTGTCATATAATGTCTCATTCTAGAAGCTGTCAATAAAAAATTAAAAAAAACTTTTGTTTATAGCAGTTGTACTTTGCCAGTATGTGAAAAGTAATCAGGTGAGGGGTGCACGTCTACTTAGTGGGTATATATATATATCCACCGATCAGAGCTGAAAAAGGTCTTAGCTCGTAAATAACCAAGATCACACGCACACACACACACACACACAAACACACACACACACACATACACACACACACAAACGCACACACACACACACACATAC
>NC_068981.1:141886079-141892469 GCF_001194135.2 Octopus bimaculoides | reverse complement strand
ACACACACACACACACACACACACACACACACACACACACACACACACACATACATATATATAGTAATAACTAATAATCCTTGGATTGTATTTATTAGTATTTTAATGCATCGCTACGCGCGTTTCCTCAGATCACAGGTTTCTTAAGATCATTGTCCGTATTCCTGTGATGATAACAGTGCAGTCCGTCGTATCCATGGGTATCGGGTAGATCATGTCCATGCTTTCAGAAACACACACATAAGTAAAATATATAATAAAATATCTAATAAAATTGAATAACTTGATAGACTCAGGAATATCAATGTACTCAAAAACCACGAAAATCTCCGTTTCGAGTACATTGTCTGTCTTAACACCCCTACACTCTTTCAGTCAAATGAGACTGTCAGTTTATTCTACTAAATCGCTTTATTTTTCACTTACATTTCAATAAATTTGAAACTTACTGAACTGGGTTTCACCAATTTTTACTCCACTCTCATTTCATTTAAAGTGAGAGAGAAGTTGATGCAGTTTTGACCCGACAGGAGTGTCGTGGGTACTTTCTGCTTCGTTCACTTTAAAGCATCTTTGAATCTTCTGTTATAGTTACTAAATGTAATTGTTTCCTTCTTCTTTGTAAACGGAGAATGGTATGAAAATATTCGTATAATATCATGTCTTGCACTTGAAGGATATTTGTTTTACAGATTTCAAAAGGACTGAAGGAGATGGTGACTTCGCCGTGTTTTCAACGCGGAACAAAAAAGAATACAAATAAATACCACAAGGAATTGTGATTATCGTTCATCAATACTGCCGTATATCGCTTATTAAATAAAGTCTCCACATAGGTACACGTCCACGTTCTGGAGTAAAGTTGTAGTTGTTTCATTAAATTCTAGTCCTTATTTAATGATCCCAGAGATGAAGGGCAAAATGAAACTCTTTAGGAATTGAACTTAAAAGAATTTTGTCCGCTGCCTTTAAAAAGCCTTGTCTATTATCATTACCGAAAAAGTAATTTGAGGTAGCATCTGATGCTTGGTAATTGAAATAAGGGAGAATGTCATATGGTCACGTCCAATATATGTCAAATGTGACATTTGAGACAATTTTAATTGCAGTTTCTGTAAAGGACAAAATTATTTCGGTCTTTCTTTTCTTAAGATTAACAATAAAAAAAGAAAAGAAAAAAAATCATATGAACTCTATGTCAGAAGGCGGAACTGTAGAAATTTCAATTAAAATTAATGGCAGCATGAAGTTGTTCCTTTATGTACTTATAACTACTGCATCCGTTCACAGTGTAAAGTTATTATAAATATAGGGTACCGTGGAGGGTAATAGAAACAGTTAAGTGCCGTATTAAATGTCTTACGGTATTTAGTTACTCTTCCTCTTTATATTTCTGTGTTTAATTCTCACCGGGGTCATCTGAATCTTTTATCCCTCTTCAGTCACTAAAATATGGAAATATTAAGGACAATAGCGCCTTCTCATTATAAGTAAAGAGCAGTAGGTAGTACAGATCACCAGTATTTAGTTAAATTATATTAAATTGTGAGTTCAAACCCAGCAAGCGTCAGCTAGATGGTTCACATTTCCAGATAAACTACGAAGCAGAGAATAACTAGTGGGACTTGATTCAAACGACCTTCAATGCTTCTCCAGATGTTGTGACTAAGACTGAATCTTTATTATTATAAATTCAAGGGTGGTTGATTAACAGAATCATTAGAAAGTGTGAACAAATACTTTGTTATGACTTTTTCGGTTTTCTACGTTTTGAGTTCAATTCCCGCTGAAATTAACTTTCCCTTTCATCCCGGTGGGTGCGATAAAGCTTGATTATCAATCAATTTACAAAGAAGTGCTGAAAGGTTCATGGCTTTGAGTAAAAGAAAAAATAGAAGGATCAGTTTATCATGGTCTTATCCAAAATATTGCCCTCCCAGGTTCACAACTTATTGCGCAGTCCGTCAATTTTTCTGAGCTCTGTAAAAGAACTCAGAATGTTGGGCCTTCAACTAGGCCTTTCGCGCAGCACCATCACTCCCGTAAGGGCTCGGTGGTATCAACTAACACCATGTCTCTAAAACCTGCTGGCCTCTAAAAGCTGTTGGCCTTTTGCCTAAATCAGAAACAATTATTTTCGTAAGAGTGACAAATTATCAGAATCATTACAACATGACACAATACTTGCAGTATATTTCTTGCTCGCTGCATTCTGAGTTCAACCTTGTCATGCATTTTTCCAGTCAAATTTAATGGAGTAACCCTGCCCTCAAGTATTTTTGATCTGGCCTTTGTGTCTTTGTCTGAAGTAATTATTTTCATATAGAGTTAATGCCGTACAAAATGTCTTTTTGCATTGTCTCGTCCCTATACGTTCTAAGTTCAAATAATGTTAAAGGAGACGTTATCTTTTCTGACTCTGGGATCGATAAAGATAAATATCGTTAACATACTGAAAGGTCATTCAATCGACTCGTTCTCGAATGTGATCTTATACCAATATTGTACACTATTAACATGAATTAAGCGTTAATAAAGCAAGTAAGAGCTGCTATTAGCTGATGTGGCTTGTAACTATAAAATAACCTGTAAACCTACACATACCCTCCTGTGCATAATTTGAACATAGGTCAAGTTTAAAGTTTACTTTGATTCCATTGTGTTGCAGATTTATTATTTCATATTGCTTGTTGATTTCTACGGATTTTATACAACTAATTGTTAATTATGTTTTACATGATAATCGAATACCTGATGAACAGTAAATGACTGAACGTACTTAATTCAAGGAGATTGTCTACTTTCTCATTCCTAGTTCTTTCAAGAGGGATATAAACCTAATGAGAATAACTGTTGATGTGAGACGTCAACAATCTAGCATTTTTGGATCTTGTCAGCAATCTGATTGAGAGAGAAGGGGGAGAGAGAGAGAGAAAAGGGACAAAAGAGAAAGAGACAGAGGGAGAGGGAAAGAGAGAGGGAGAGGGAAAGAGAGAGGAAGAGAGGGGTGGTGAGAGAAGGTATGAATAAGAAGGTATGAAGGTATGAATAGGTAGTAACACAAAGCTTCAGCCATGCTGAAAGATAAATTTGGAGCTACAATTATTAAAGCACCTAAGAATCTTTTTCCATTTAGAAAGATGACTAGAAGTAGTAAATACACATACGTAGATGAAATAATTCTCACGGATGCGTAACATACATATATTTGTACAAAATATATGCACAAGAACAAAATACCATACTCCACTGTTTCAAAAGTATAGGGCCTTGTGGAAGATAGCATACTGTGGTAGATGAAAGCAGACCAAAAGTAGGAACGAGGAATGTAGAAGTATTATTTATCTATTGATCTTTGTTTATTTGTGTTGTTCAAAATCGATAAAATAAGAACGAACCATGTAGAGGAATGCATTTCTAAAGTCAAAATATCTGTCTGCACCTAGATATATTTCTGTACCTGGATTTTTTCTCTCCAGGGTGAGTGCGCAGGAAAGATTCTATTCGGCCCCCCGCCCGTTGAATGGAATATCAACAGTTACGATTTCAGCAAGGCTTTCTTTCCAAGCCACCGATATTATCCAACGGATAGATTAGATCTGATAGGATTTCGTACATGTATCGATGCAACAAATCAGAACGTAAAGAGCTCTAGCAAAACAACTTAAAACATTTTGTTCAAAGCTTTAAAAATTCTATCAATTTACTGCCATAGACAGACGCATTGGTTTATTGATAATTGAATAATGAAAGGCAATGTTGTCAAAAGTTGTCATCAGTGAAATCTAAATCCAGATGTAAAGAGCCGGGACACATATATATTAACCCATTTGATCCGACATTCTTACCATTCTGATATACCAGAAGATGGCCCTTATTGAGCCAGAAACACATGTCCACAACTCACCCCTTATCTGTAAGTGATAAGTCTGTCCTTTCCCATAATGTCGTTTCAACTTTGGAGAAGCCTTCGATATTGAGGTTATCTCCCCCTCTCAAGTTCAGCCGGCATTAAATGGCATTTGGTTATTATGATGCATCTAGAGGCTGGGATGATTTTAGTGTATCAAGAATTTATGTCGCATGGTATTTAATATACATGTATTTGTCTATGTTGTTCAAATACGAGCCATTGGAAACTTTCAACTATTCCACTTATCTCATTCTTTTTAAAATTATACAAATTCCCTCGACCATAAATATGTTTTACTCATATTTATATAAGTCTCAGTCCCTTGGCTACTGGAGTTATGGCCGAGCAACTGTCGTGCCAATGCCACCTTTGAGCCAAAATACAATACCCACGACTATTCTCTGATCTCCACACAATAAGTGTGTTTTTTTTCTTTATTGGCATATCGGGATAAACTTGAATCTTGAAATTATCATCCTTCCTCAAGTTGACTCGGTCTTAATTCTCATTTGGTTATTTAATTTCATCCTTTAATGGCTAATCTCAGTCATTAAGGGATGAAATTAAATAAATTGAATAAAAACTAAATAAAAATTCTAATAATCAAGAACTTATATTGTATACTATTTGGTGCACCTGTATTTGTCTATTTAGATAAACAAGATTGCGAGCCCTCCTGAAATGAATATGTAACCTTTTGCATCTAACGATTTATTATCGAATGGCAAATATCACCACGGATCAGCGAACAAACTGATCATTGAAATTATAAACAAGTGTGTCACCTCTTGATAGATTCATTTGTCCTGGGATTCTGCTGGTTGTGAGACATTGCCATAGAGAAACTTCAGTTATCCTAGAATCTCATGTGATAATTAATCGAGTGTGTTATGAACATATATTCATCATGAATGAGAAGCTCTTCCCGTGTGACGAAGCACAAAAGTGATTAATATATATCCACATCCGCATATGCAGAATCATATTCGTTTCAAATTTTGGCACAATGCCAGCAATTTCAGGGAGGGAAATGTCGATTACATTGACTCCAGATATCAGGTAGTACTTATTTTATCGACCCAGTAATGAGGAAAGGCGGAATTTCAACTCAGACCATATAGACAGACGAAATGCCGCTAAACATTTTGCCGAGCTCACTATCTTATAGTGTAACATATGAATAAAATATGCACCAAAGTAATCATACCGAATTAGTAAATATGAGTTTACGTTCAAATTCCTCCGCCGTCTAAAACATATGTCTATGATATTTCATTATTTCATTATACCATGTATATTCATACTTTATACTTATATTCATACTCTATATGCATAATTTGCATATTCTATAACCTATATTCATACTCTAAAAATTAATCGCAATGGCACTGATAAGCGAAATCATAGCTAATTTAAAACTAAACATGTGTAAATAAGACTAAGCTATGATAGTGGAATGGCAGTTAAAAGTAATTTGAGAAAGTAACTACTCTGTAGTAATTAATTTCGTACATCTATAATCCGCTTTCAAAAACTACCGGCGAAGATTTCCAAGCTTGTGTTGCTTTCGGACCAATAACATTAGTTAATTCACTTGGCTCACTTTCTGGTCTGTTTTGTTTTATTTTAGAATCTAATTGATACTAATGGGACCCATGAACATGCACAAACACACACACACACGCACGCACACACACATGCAAACGCACGCGCGCGCTCAAACACACGAATATGCACCTGCACACGCACTTATACGCACACACACACGCATACTTATGTATGAGTGTGTGTGTTTTGGCTCGAGGTTATAGAAAGGGGCTTGCCCAGAGGTGCCGCTCAGTTTGCACTGAACCTGAAACCATGTGACAGCAAAACGAGCTTCTTAGCCACATAATCATGCCTGCACCTAAACACATAATAGACTTTAAATTAGCAGAGTCGTTAGATCACCGAATGAAATTTCTTGTGAAATTTTCTTAGTTACTTGCCTTCTGACATGAAATCTCAACATAAACTTTATTTCTCAACAATCTAGGTTCAAGAAACAAAGTACTAGCCTACATCGAGCCAATGGTGAACTCTACGGAACTCCCACCATGCTAAATATACCAGCCAAACGTCTTCAGAATGTGATTAGGCGGTCTTATGAAACGAAAGGCTCATTCGGTATTTGCCTGAATAAATATAGGAACAACTATTCATTATAAACTTATGGCTGCACATTTTCTCGATCAGAGTTTTCCTAGGTTTAAACAACAGTAACTGCAAAACTATGGGTTCGAACGCCTCGACTACCTCAACAACACAAAGTGCCTAGAGAGAGGAGTGAAAAATATTAAAACGGTTATCTATAATAATATTCTGCTTCTTCCGTCCGTCACTTTTTTTCCTTAACTATATAATGAAATCAAAGTCCTAATCAAAATTTTAATATAATGAAGCATTAATATCATCTGCTATAGCTGTGTGTGTGTGCG
>NC_068981.1:141884752-141885537 GCF_001194135.2 Octopus bimaculoides | reverse complement strand
TCATCATCCATTCTGAGGCTATATAAACTACGATTGAAAAAGAAAAGAAAAAAAAAGAAGAGAAGTAGAAGGCAGCCGATGTTGCTCGTTAAGACAACGTCGAACATTTATTATACACAAATGAATAAATACATAGACAAAAGAGAAAACATTTTGGACTAGTTCGTGACCTGCCTTTATTTAGGCATACATACATACATACATACATACATACATACATACACACACACATACATACATACATACATACATACATACGTGCATACATACATACATACATACATACATGCATACATACATACATACATACATGCATATATACATACATGCATACATACATACATACATACATACATACATGCATGCATACATACATACATACATACATACATACATACATACAAGCATGCATACATACATACATACATACATACATACATACATGCATACATAATATTCTCTTACTCACTCACTCACTCACTTACACACACACACACACGCACACACATTCACACACGTCTGGTCTACACGTGTATACAACGTGACAGCAGTAGCTCATAAGTAGTATTGGAGACCTGACGCAGCTGTAAGTGGTGAGTAGGATAAGAAGGTGGGGAAAAGAGTCGGTCACGTGCCACTCGAACTGAAAAGGTCGATGACTGATAACCAAGTTCATTTTCTCTCCTCCCATCGACTTCTCCTTCATGACCCTTCCCTCAATCTTCATCATCACCAACGATTTGGGCATTTTTTAAATCTCTGTTATTCTTGCAAGTACGTGGGTG
>NC_068981.1:141880034-141883992 GCF_001194135.2 Octopus bimaculoides | reverse complement strand
TATATATATGTATATATGTATGTATGTATATATATATTTATTTATGCGTGTGTATGTGTATATGTATGCATATATATACATATATATATGTGTGTGTGTGTGTGTGTGTATAAACTTTTGTTTATCCTATTGTTACCTGCGCTCGATGTATATGGTGTCCCTGCACACCATTGCCCGGGGGCAAACACAGGTAACGGATACTGATCGTATGTTCAGATATCTTATCCCTTAGTCCGTTACAACAACCGCTGAGGAGATAGGGAATATAGAGGGAAATAAGAGAATGAAAGTAGAAATAGGATATATAATGATATTGTTTCAGTCATAAGACTACGGCAACGCTGGAGCACTGCATGTAGTGGAACAAATTGACCCCAAGACCTATTCTTTGTAAGCCTAGTAATATTCTATCGGTGTCAAGCAATGGTGGGGGAGCTTTGGTCAGCTGGAGGCTATAGTGGAAGACACTTGCCCAAGTTGCTAGGCAGTGAGACTGAACACGGAATCATATGGTTGGGAAGAAAGCTTCTTACCACACAGCCACGCCTTCGCCAATTATATGTATGTCTTTTTTATTTGTTTTGGCCACTGGACTGCGACCATGCTGGGGCACCGCCTTGAAGGATTTTAATCGAAGGGCTTGACCCCACGACTTAACATTTTAAAGTCTGGTACTTAATATATTGCATTCTTTTGCCGAACCCCTAAGATTACGGAGACGTAAACACACCAACGCTGGTTGTCAAGTGGTGATGGGGTGGACAAACACAAACACAAAGACACACACACACAAACTCTATTGTTCTGTTAACTATTTTATTGATTGGGTGTTGGCAGTACTACTGAAGAGTGTCTCAAAATTTGGTACTCATTGTAGCGTCTGTAATTATGGTACACCTAAATTTCATGGCATAACTATAGATGCAGTTTATATTATCATACTTAACGTAAAAATAGAGGCTCACACACACACACACACACACACACACACACACACAAACATTGTAGAATTCGGTTCGATTCTTTTATATTTTGAGTCCAAATCTCGTCGAAGTCAAATTTTCCCCTGATTTTTCCTGAATAGATGAAATAAGCACCATTTAAGCACTATAGTCGATGGAAGCTGCAATCCTCTCACCAAATATTCTGCCAATGTGCCTCTACGAGAGACAATTATTATGATTCTATTTGAAGGAAGACGTAATATTTATGAGATTTTGGGAATTGCAATTATCACAGAAGCTGTAAAACCGTTATTTATAAATTAAAATGTATATTCCAAGTTCAAGTCTAATTTGTTTTTGTACAGAGCAAAATCCAAGTATGGGAAGGTTTTCTTTTATTGTGAATGTTTGCTCCGTATTGTGTCAACTCTTACATGGAAGTTTTGTCAGTGAAAAGATATGAAAAGATCTTTTATTAGAAGGACTGCCTGATTTGTGGAGAAAAAAGATTTTATCGTCGCTGCTGGTATAAATAAATATGTCCATATCGAATGTATAGGCATGTATAATAAGTGTTCCTGTGATTGTAAACGCAGCGTTACAAAGAATATCAACAATGACTTAAATATTAAGAACAATAATAAAAATAATATAACCAATGGCGACTGCATTTCCATATTTGTTAAGAAGTTTACGAACAGTAAAACGGTCAGCAAGTTGCATTCAGGTGTAGTAAGCAACAACTGTGTGAACGACGTCATGTGCAGAAACAGAAGCAGCACAGAGGTAGAGATAGCAGTACAAGTAACTTTTGAAGCAACAGCAACAGGACAAGCAACAGACAGGTGAATGACGAAGCACTAGAAATAGTATTAAAATGTCTCATAACTCATAAATCCATCTATAAAAACAAACATGAATAGCATATTAGCTACAGTGGGCCTAGATACTCCTAGATACGGTATTTCGGAAAATAATAAGACGGTTTATGATTGTATTACATTTGATAGTATGTTTTCTTCAAACATGTCTAAGCTGGAATGAACAACAAAAACAGTATGCACAACAAGAACAACACCAAAATCATCAATGGATGAACCAAGGTTAAGAGCAGTTGCAAATTTTGCGACAGAACGGAACCCTCTACGCATATATACTTACGTCGTACGACGTCTGCTGAAATTTAGATAACTGTGAAGAATGAATATCCCTGAATGTTTTAAGGTTACAATGCTCAAGGTTGAACATATTTGTTTATGTTTTTGGAAACAACCGTATAGCACAAACCAACACTCCGCAATCTAATGAAAATGTTATTAAATGCAAACGAAGAAATAGTTATTAATATTCATTTCTTTTATCAACAATATTCTTATACGTAGTATAAGTAATATGTTGCTAAAAATAATATGTATACCGTTTATTTTCAGAACAGGCTTCGGCATTGCCTGCTAGAAGTACATTCTCACTAAATTGACCACTTATCTACTATTTATCACTCATTTTTTGAATCAGAAACCATTGTAGCATGTACCGACAAGCAGATTCTTGATATACATTCTGTCAACTCTTGCGGATTTCGGCCATTCCCCATTTCTTGACGTGATCCCCTATGAAAACAAAATCTTGAATAAGAAATTCCATGTCGTTGGTATAACACTATAAGGGTAGTGACAGGTAACTTCACGATTCACATTCTTTCCGTGATGTTTTTTAACTCTTCGCTTGGTATCTTGGAGATTAATTACTGTCACTTTCAATACACTTTTCTATAGAAATGAGAGATCTCTCCATTCACCCATAAACTTCTGTACACACAGAAATAATTTCTCCCGACATAGAACATTCAATAATTTTATAATCTCGCAATGAGAACATTTTTCAACGGGACATAACAACCCATGGTCATTCAATATTAGGATTTGGAACCATTATTTTACTGGAGTTTATCTGTTGCAAATATTCGTACCAGACGGCAGCAGCTCCCTACTGCTCCCTTTTTTCTTTCCTGTTGACGTAAAAATTGCAGATGAGCAATATCACTAACCCAAAAGACACGCCTTCTCTTTTTCTATGAATTAACTTAGAAGGACAATTCCTTGTAATGTTAGTAATGATGTGTAATATCATAGAGAAAAGTAATTAGGCTTACTGGACAAATTTTTGTGTTTCTTTCCTCAATATATGTTAGGCATTTATCAGAAATATTGTTCTGATAACTATAGACTGGTAAATACAACAATGACTTATATACGCAACGTTGACATGTACCAGTAGATTTGAATGGAAATATGCTAATAACCTTTATATTTCGCCTTCGGAGAAAGACTTCTCCATTCAAACGTTGGCTGTAGTGTCAACACATAACGTCTGAAGAAGTTGTTCACTGAAAGTGAAGTACAGCAGTGATTGGCATATTCACCTGCAAAACGACCAGCACATGTTAAGGATGAACAAATACGTCATTGTTTTGATTGTCGCTGTTTTACGTGCTCATAATAATTTATTATAGACTGGTAATTGTTTTTCATCAATCTCCTCTATTTTCTACAGGTCATTAGTCAGAAAATGACATTCTTGAATGTACTAACAGCTATGCAACACCTTAAAAAAAGATGGAATAAACATTGTTTGAAGGTCTCTCATCAGAGATCTCGTTTAATATTTGAGCTAAACTGAAGAAACAGTATAAAAACAATAATCTCGTACATATTCAACCGATCCTCGTAGGATGATAAGTTAAGCCGATGAAAGAAGAGATTTAATTTGAATCGGAGTGTCCAGGGATGAAAATAATTTTTGGGACGCCTTTCGTTCCGTACTCTATTGTCTAAGCATTTTTTCCGTTGATCTTATCATTGTTGACCAAGATCTGTCATTAAATTCATTTTCTGCGTTTCATATGAAGAAATTTTAGTTGTGTATTTACTCTCTAACTTAATCTAGACAAAATCCGATCAGGAAAATCAAATATAATAATTTTGTGTTCCTAGTGTTGATGCTGTGTTCGCTCT
>NC_068981.1:141877512-141878394 GCF_001194135.2 Octopus bimaculoides | reverse complement strand
AAACAGAAAAGTAAAGAAATAAGAGATTATAATTAAATGAAATCAACATCACCACCTCATCGCTTCCCCCCCCCCAATCCTTCCATTTCTATAAGAATAGCAAATCAACAACAGCAACAGCATCAATAACTGCAACTGTAACAACAAATCATAAAACCGAACAAAACAATTAAGCAAGAAAACTGAAGTACATCAACAGTAAAAGACACAGTGATGTCAACAAACATTCTTTTGGCTTTTTGTCTAATAAATCAAGCAATATTCTTTAGTTTTATCTTTCGAATGTGAATGTGAAAGTTTATGTTGCTATTGTAGTAATTGTTGTTGTTAGTAGTGTTGCTGGTATCTGTGGTATCTGTGGTTTCTTTGTTTATCATAAAAGATTATGAAATCTATATTTATTTTATCTGCTACGATTTCGAAGTTGAGATATAAATGTAGTACTGCAAAGTTGAAGTTTCATATATAGGTATTTGTTATGTTTTTATTATTATTTTTTTCTCGAGCATGTTGTTGCTGCTGTCGTTGCTCTTACAATAACAAAACGTACCACATCGACGTAAATAATAACAACGGCAGCAAAGCGGGGGAGCAAAGAGACCGATGGATAGTCTGTCAAAGGCGAACACATCGGAATATCCAAGTCACTGTCAATCTTTTCTTTGTAAAAGTTTAATAAATACATATATACTCTATGAATTGTATTGAGTAATCCTTCAGCTTAAAATGTTAACTTATATTCGCATGTAACTTGACACGAAACAAACAGCAATATAGTGATGTATAGGTCTACAAAAATATTGAGAAATGCTTCAGTTTAATGTGAAATTGATTTGTGCTTAATTTGACATAGGAGGTATATATATATATATATATATATAT
>NC_068981.1:141874958-141877214 GCF_001194135.2 Octopus bimaculoides | reverse complement strand
ATACATACATATACATACACACACACACACACTATATATATATATATATATCGCCAATAGGGAACTTGTCCGGGATATTTATCGTGGCTGGGCTGAAATAGTGGAAACATATATATTTATCTTAGAGTTAATAACATTGTTATCTACAATACCACTGATACGTATGCATGTTAATTAAAAGAAGAATTTTAATTCGTAATATGCAGTGGAACCTCGGTTTACGAACTTATTCTATTCTTGAAGTCTTTTCAGAAACCGAAATCTCCATAATTTGAATCTATTTCTCCCATGGGAAATTCAAGAGAAGGCATAGCGAATTCCAGCTGGGATATACACTGAGCAAAAGCTAGACAGCAACTCACGTTCTCTCGATGATATTCCTAGCTTGTCGCCGATGATGCCGGCTTGCACGTTCGTCACTCGAGACCATTCGCGATCCGAGACGTGTTACGTTAGAAAAATATTTTGTAAACTGATTTGCCAGTGAGAAGAGGCGTTCGTAAACTGAGGTTCCATTGTATTATGTTCATTTTATTAGAATCTGTTTTAGCATATGAGAGAAAACTAGGAAGAAATAGGAAGCATTCTCATTCAAATCGCAATTTAACTGCTTAGAAAATGATACATTACGTCATTTTGTTCTTGATAGACTGTGACCTTCCAAAAACAAACAAAAAAAAAGACGGTATGTCAAGATCACTTTGGTTAATTGCATCCGGGACTAATTAACAGCTATATGATCAGAAACAAAAACTACTGCTGCTGCTGCTGCTAATACTACTACTACTACTGGAAGTTCCTTTCAATTGTCTGAATGTCTCATATTTCTCTTCCTTTATTTCTGTTAGTAATGTTTATAAACTTTCCATTTTACAAATTACTCTTCAGATATTGTTTGCTTTAAAGTTCTATATTTCTCAGATGAGGAATTTATATCATGTACACATTAGCAAAAGTGATCTCTTCATCTTGTTGCTTTCACAACATTTCGGCTGTTGTACGCTCCAGTCTTCTTCAGATATCCTGTGGTTCCTCTTAGTGCCTCATCTGAGACATAGAGAATTTTATTATCCAATCACTCCAGAATCGACATAAGATATCAAGGGATGTCACTATCTACGGCCATAGCATAGTGGATAAAGACATTGGTGAATGTAGTACATATTGAGTTCAATCTCTGTGCAAGGCACTGTAGTGACCTGAAGAAGTGACCTGTAGTGACCGAGTGACCTGAAGAAGGCTGGAAACGTAGTGAGAGCAACAATCAAGATGTGAAAGCAACAATGAAACCGAAACTTTGTGAAAGTAACAGTCAAGATGATGACACTAGTACCACTAATGTAAACAGTGTTTTGATCAAAACATTGTTTTGATAAAAAAAAATCATTTCTTTAACCTTTGAAGGATTCTTCGAAAGAGTTTCTGAAGATTCTGTTTTGTAAATGATTCCACATCCAATTTTACCTGACTGTTGAGTTTCAATATCTTTTACAAATTCATTCTCATTTTTCAACAGCGCAAATGTCTGATAGAAAATTATTTACCTCTTGTTTGGAAATATAGCAAACGTCTTCTGCAAGTACGTATTCTTAGAGATAAATTAAAATATTTAACTCTTCACCGGAAAAGTCTATCTTGTTTATCTTATCGCTATTGATAGAGCAGCTGTTGCGTTAGCTTACATACTCTGAACATTCTGAAACCTACCAAATCGCATATTTCAAACACAACCTACTTAAAACTATGAATATTACTGAAAATATATACCATTCATTATACATCCACATGCATGCCCTTCAAGATGTCCGCTGTTGCGAAAGAAGGCAGTAATAAACAATAAGAGATGCCGAGAAGCAGGAAGTGCAAAACAAATACATAAACATGCATAAAATACATAAAACATGTAACATATTTATACGTTCCGTTAAATAAACAAATATAGCGGAATGGTGATTGCTAAAATACTTCGAAATACACGGCCAAATATCAGTAGACTACCAAATACTAAATATGTGTCTACCATTTTTCAGTCCAAGACTTGAAAAATACCACAGCTTGATGTAAACGTCATGCAAAAAAAATATGATAAGGCTAAGTACTCTAGACTTTACCGATATTGTTGCTGAAATATGTACGTGCATATGTATGTATGTATGTATGTATGTATGTATGATTGTATGTATGTATGTATGTATATCTGTATGTATCTATCTGTCTGTTTGTCTGTCTGTCTATTTCTCTCTCTCTCTCTCTCTC
>NC_068981.1:141871998-141874948 GCF_001194135.2 Octopus bimaculoides | reverse complement strand
TCTCTCTCTCTCTCTCTCTCTCTCTCTCTCTCTCTCTCTCTCTCTCTCTCTCTCTCTCTCCAAATATATGGTGCCATCCATTTTCATTTTATTTATTTTATTTTATTTTATTTTATTTTATATTATATATTGTATATTCCATATTCTATACCCCACATTGGTTCTGCAAGAATATAAATAACACATAAAAAACAGACAGTGTTGGAACTCTTTTAAACAAAATAATATATATATATATCAAAGAAGGAAAATGCACATGCTTTACCTAGTTTCAATATATTTTTTAATATATATTGATTGTGCTTGTCGACTGGTTTCGCTTTCGCTAATCATGACATTGAAATTATTGAAATTTCGTATCTTCTTAAGAAGATTTTAGTCCGTTGTGTGTGGATAAGTTTATGAATAATTCAAAAAATAGAAAAATGTAAGGGGAGGTAATTGGTAAAAATTATTATTGGGGACAGGAGAGGTAATGTTCATGTTTCGGAGAGAGGGTGCATATACACAAAAACTCAAAAGCAAATGTAGTGAGATGGGTATGAAATCATGAATGATAGTATATACTAAGTTCAAACTTGGTTATGCGTTCATATTTAGACGTGTTCTGTATTTTCCGGTGAACAAAATTTTCTATATTTAAACGTTCTTGTATATAAATTGTTTCTTTGCACTGGTAGATGGGGAAAACTGTGAACTTTGGCTGGATATTACCTGCACGTCTCTTTATGTGTTCACTCAAAGGAATTTATCTGTATTGCGGGAACCGGATCTGTTTCTTATCTAGTGTAGTTCTGCGTCTCAGTGTCATAATTCTCTGTCCTATATAGTTATGTCCACAACCCGAGCAAGTTATAACATGAATTAGATTCTCGGAAGCACAAGAGAAGTTGGTTTTAATTGTAAACTTCTCTCCTTTTTTGAAAAGGAATTCCGAGTCTTCCTGTAGGTTGGGGCATGTTCCACAGTTTTCTCGTCCACATTTTTAACCGTTGGTTTCGTGGTTGTTTACGTATTTCACTCGTTTCCCCTCGTTTGTTTACGTATTTCATGTTATTATAAGTTAAAAACATATGACAAATGCATAAACAAATGGGACAAACACAGAATGTCACCAACTATCATCAGTTATCGGCCAATGGATCAAACGCAATTTCGTGTCTTAAGGATAATACTGAATCTGCAGCTGGTGGCGCCGGCGGCGAAACGCCACCGGGAACTGGGGAACCACAGAACAAGAGAAAAATGAACAACCAGACGAGAAGTAAACAACTACGCGATTCCTAAAGCTAACATAGAAATGTGGAATTAATATAATGCAATAGGAGCCATTTAATGAACGGTTGAAGGGCAGAGATGAAAACAAACAGGACCACTGTGGTCATACAAACGTACTGAAATGAAAAATACCCAACAGATTAACGCCTTAGGGCTGGACAGGAGACAAAAATAGTGAGCACCAGGAGAATATCCTAAACAATTTACAGAGACACAACGAACGGTGAATGGACGAGAGAAAATACGACTGCTTGCTCGGGTGGTCGGCGTATTAAAAATTTCAAATGTACGCAGTGTTGACGTGTAATGACACACTAACCCTAACCCTAACTAACGCTAAAACTAATCCTCCCCTTCATATCGTTACGTTGATGCATCGGGACCTCTGTATTTAAGTAGTGTCGTGAAGGTCGCGGTTTCTGTGTATTCTTGAATGGCTTACAAACGCTGCAATTGGTTTTTGTTTCAGTACAGGACCTTAGATCAAGTTACTTGCTTTGAAATTGTTTTAAAATCACTGTGGATACATTCCAGCAATGGCCTTCTCAGGCTCTCCAATATTTTAATTCTTAACCAGAAACAATCGAGGACAGGGAGTGGATTTGCAAAAAATTCATAATTTCTCAAATTTTCTTTTTTATCGCATATACATTTATTTATGGAGAAAAAATATTTGAAAACCTCAATACATGCGAGAGTGATAAAGAAACGAAGAGGGCTGTCTTTGGATATGCTAAAAGCAACGGCCAAATCACCCTTAAATCACACACTTTTCTGTCTAAAAATATTAACTAGTTTTTGAAAATTTTTTACCGAAAATGTTCTCCCCATGGTTTTGAAGAAATTGGCCAAAATAGGCCCGGAGTAAGATGATGAGGGAGGAGGTGTAAAAAAAGAGTTTACAAACTTTTTTCATTCAAAGATGCCCCCACCTCACCAAATCATTTCGAAGAGCGTGGTTTAAAAAAAAAATGAGGAAAATCCCTGAAAACATTTTCCCCACAAATTTCTTCATAGTCATAATCTATGTCCTTTGAAAGGGATTTGTATAAATTTCATTAGAAGATACGCATCTTCCTGAATGTTATGAGGGGAAAGAGTCAGATCGTGTGAATTTTCCAAAACTCCTCTCTCCACCCACTCGGAAAAATTATTTCTCGGAAATCCCTGCAAACTCTGAAGCCACAACATCTAAGCGGTACGTGTAGAAAATTTTGATAAAATGTATTCATTTTTCTGGATGTCATGAGGCAACAAATTCTGGAGCGTATACATCTGTAGTAATATTCTTTTATTTATACGACTTTTTCATTTTATGTTTATTTCATTCACTGTTTGCAATGTTCTCCTGCCCACTCTCTCTCTCACTCACACACACACACACACACACATACACACACACACACACACTGCGAAACTAACAGAAGGGATGCTATGTTTCTTTGATGGAAATGTAAAATTTGACAAATTGTTTCTCTCTCTGTTGTTAGACTACAGTGATATTTGTTTAAAAAATGAGAGATTTTGACTGTGATTAAATAACGAAAGCAATACTTACTAAGCCAGTGAGCACTATTATACAAAGAAATAATTAGACGTAAAATATTAAAATTATTAGAATTGGGAATCAAATGTGAAAACATCATCAAGGGGCTAGCAGAAAACCGCTCTG
>NC_068981.1:141870433-141871968 GCF_001194135.2 Octopus bimaculoides | reverse complement strand
TATATATATATATATATATATATATGAGTGGGTGTATTATATGTGTGTGTATGGGCGTGTGTATGTGTGTTTTGCAAACAACTTGCACATGCAAGTGCTAATAGTCGAAAGCTCCGCATACCGGAAGCCAGCAAGTATATTGGGTCATCAATAGAGAATGCGCGCGATTGCGGAGCCTACCTCACGGCGGCATCACTGCGCACCGGCGCTCCTCACTGATATGAAGCCCCGCTAGCTAGATCAACTGGTTATCAAATAAAGCTCAATATTTTTCTAGTCATCGCTCATCTTCTCTGATGGCTAGCCCTTTCCACTGTAGTTTGGATATCGTTCATGGTGGAATTTACTTTACGACGAGTTAGGCCTGACGATAACAACAGTCACTGTACCCAACAAATCCTCTACATCCGACTTCGATTGGAAAAACTTCACGAGGAGGTTTACATAACGCTCAGTCTTTCGAGTCGGAGCGGCGTCCATGTCATCTTCATAAGGAACTGTTAACTCAACTAGTTGTTTTGGTAAGTGGGATGGGAAAGAGTCCCTGGCAATCTTGTAAATCTGCAGCAACCTCCCAATAGCCGTTCCACTTTTCATCGCTCACAGGAAATTTCTTCTTCTTGAAACGGATTTGCTGTCCTGAGCGCACGAAGGTAATGAAATCTCTAGTTGGTACTTTCAACGGTTTTTTACTCCACTGTTTTTGAGCTCAATTTGGTTCTTTAAGGCAGTGATGGTAACCTTAAGGACCGGTTGTGCTTCCATGCATATCTATTCAATACTAGTGAATAGTTGGAAAGAATATGTTTCCGTGTTCCGACCTTTCTGCATGGGTGTAGCGCAAATTCATCGGAAGGGTTTTGGTTATGGCGCAGATCGGTTGAGATCGTTTGCCAGTATGATGCGGAGCGAACGCATATCTGTTGCTAGTAACAGCTTCAAAACATGAGAGGCAGAAAGAAGAGAGCTTCATTTGATCCAATGCACTCAACAAGTTCCGTGTTCCGACCTTTCTGCATATACATATATCAATTCTCTGAGACGTTCCATCTTACTAGATTTGCAGATGATGGCAAGACATCATAGGATGAACGAATCAGAAAACTTAGCTGAGATGTGGTCAACCTCCACATGTCATTCCAAATTATTTTTCTCTCAACAACACATTCGACCTATCTCGTCATCTGTCCTTGTTGAGTGCATTGGATCAAATGAAGCTCTCTTCTTTCTGCCTCTCATGTTTTGAAGCTGTTACTAGCAACAGATATGCGTTCGCTCCGCATCATACTGGCAAACGATCTCAACCGATCTGCGCCATAACCAAAACCCTTCCGATGAATTTGCGCTACACCCACCATATCTTGGTGTATAAGAAGAGACAGTGTGTCATCAGTCTCTGCTTCTGCTTTCCACTTCCTGGCTATATCAACATCTTGTGGATTACACCTGATTCCCATGTTCTTCGACTCTCTTAGCATCATCACCGTTCGTACCTTTCCTAATTTATAAATGTCGACTCTTGACGCCAGTGATAA
>NC_068981.1:141868850-141870053 GCF_001194135.2 Octopus bimaculoides | reverse complement strand
TATATATATATATATATATATATTATTTTGTTTAAAAGAGTTCCAACACTGTCTGTTTTTTATGTTTTATTTTATTCCTGCAGAACCAATGTGGGGTATAGAATATGGAATATACAATATATAATATAAAATAAAATATATATACATATATATATAATAAATTTTTTGAATGGTACAACAATGCACTATAATATAAAACATGGACTATATACATATTGTAAATTAGTTATCCATACTCCGATGATATTTCGGAATACAATTCCTTCTTCAGATATACTTAGATGGAGTCGCTGCTATAATCTGTTTTCCAAGTTGGTATATACATGTATATAGTCCATTTTTGTGCATTATAGTCCATTGTTGTACCATTCAAAACCTTTATTTTTGCTGTCCGGAGAATATTGTAGTTCGCTTGAAGCATACACAATGCTTCAAGCGAACTACAATATTCTCCTTTATATATATATAAAATAAAATATAGATTGAATCAAAAGATTAAATGTGGTACTTAAAATGTTTGAGGCACCAGAATTTGGTAGGATAAAAACCAAAAACAAAATCAAGAGATTTCGTGAATAAAATTTGAAGTTGAGCAACAAAAATTCAATAGCAGCACGTACGTTTCGTACAAGCTACATTTATTCATGTAGTGAGAACACCACAGAAAATACAATGAAAATGTACTCCTCAGCTGCATAATGGAATTTCATTTTAGAAAGTCATTTTGAAGATATATATATATACACGCACACTATGTCTGATCAATAAGTATTCGCACTGTTGGCATGGTAACAAAGTTAAAGGACGCAGAGTGAAGCTGCTTGAGAAGGATTGAGCTTAAACACTCCGGTAGATGCGCACTAAGTTTTAACGTTCCAGCTCACTTCCAATATTTACAGCAGCGCTTGGAAATAAGGTTTGTAGCGTGTGATCGTCGCATTGATCATGACAGAGAAAGTTATCAAGACTAAGAAAATCAACCATGCAATAAAAATAAACTCAGTACATAAGAACATATAGAGATGGTAATATTTTTTTTATTTGTGATATATGACCTAAACTACTGGTAGTGCTTCAAATCACACGATTTTTTATAACCCCGATGAGAATTGTGATATCTGAGATGTTGACACAAGCGTAATACATACATACATGATATACATACATACATACATATATATATGCATATATATATATATATAT
>NC_068981.1:141867740-141868600 GCF_001194135.2 Octopus bimaculoides | reverse complement strand
TATATATATATATATATATATATATATATATATATATATATACATACATACATATATGAAAAACCACTGCATAATACATATACGTACACATGTACATATGTAATATAGTGATCTTGCGTGTGCTATATAATGTGTCTTTTTTGCCTATGTAGTTTTGCTTTCATAAAATGAATATGGATAAAGAATAAATGGAAACCATAAATAACACAAAGTACCAATGAAATACGCCTGACATTAACATACATTTCGGATAGTAAATCACCTTACTGAAATATTTTAATATTTTCTTATCTCCTGTAAATTTACTCGATAATCTTTGGGGTGGTATAAAACTTAGCCGAAAAGTTTATTTGCAGTCAATGTGTTGTATATTATAGTTTAAGCTTTTCAACGAGGTATTTTATAATAAAACCGACGAAAGTTTCGAAATGAGTCCGTTTGCGGCTGGAGTTCAAATTCTATAGTGAAGGACTTCAATTAGAAATTTGCTCAATTTATTTAGGATCATTTATGAAATATACTAGCAACCCACTAATGACATGGAATTGTGTCAAAATTATATGTATTTTAGTACTGGTTGTATATATCATAACAATGATTGACGACGTCCATACTGTAGCATTACCTTCAAAATATTATTGTTTTAAGCGGAATTTTTTTGGTCATTAATTTATTAACCTTGTAGAAGATAAATGCAAAATAGACCTGGATATAAATGGACGCTTCAGGATAAAACTAAGCCCGATATTTTCCATTCGGCGCATTAATTGCGTCATGTATCACTTACATGTATATACAAAAAAATTGTGTGTATATATATATATATATATATATATATATATATATATATATATATATAT
>NC_068981.1:141860248-141867010 GCF_001194135.2 Octopus bimaculoides | reverse complement strand
CACACACACACATACACACACACACACACACATATATATATATATAGATACATACATACATACATATATAAAATATTCAATCATAAACACGCACGCGCATGTTTATGGTTTATCATTTCAGAGAAATCATCGTTTATCATTTTAGAGAAATGTTCACTCGCTGAATTGCATGTCCTAGGAATGTTTCAAAATAAGTTTATGATCATATATGCATACTTAAATACCGATGTTTTGTTCCAGTCACGGCATAGATTCAGAGAATACTCAATTAGCACCTTTAATATTTTGGGTGTAAATATAACGTTTACAATTGACTCGAGTATTCTCACTTTCTAAAAATATTGTCAATCTACCAATTGTCAACTACAAGCTTTAATGCACAGCCCACGAGAAAGCCACATTATGTGGCTGAGAATCATACATAATATTCTTCTATCCCGGTAGTCCTTGTGACGTTTTTCAGAGCATGGCTGCCGTTCTGAATCGTTTGGCACACCGTTTTTGAACCGGATAATACATTATTGAGTGTTGCTAAAATTTTCTAATCAAGATTCTTAAATCTGTTTTTCCATGTTTTCTGTTTCCATTTTCCACTCACCAATACATGTATAAATTGTCAATATTTCGGTTCTAATTATTAAATTTATGGCATTTTAAAACTGAACTCTATGCTTCTCTGCTTATTATTATCAGTTCAATCATATGGCGACTTTCTGCTAATCATTCTCGGCTTAGTTCCTTGTGGTTTCGCTACAAGTTCCGAACTCAATTTTCAGACAATCGTTTCTATGCTCGGTCCAGTCTGTTGCGATACTATTTCTAATTTTCTGCTGTTTTGTGCTGTACTATTTCTTTTTCTTTTTTCAGCTCAATTTCCTGCCCTTGGACGTTACTGTTTTCTCGATACAATTTCATGCGTTCTTATATTTACATTTTCATTCTAGGTAGGGGAAATGACTATTTATGCTGTTCAAATACATCCGGTTGTGTAAGTAAAATGTAATTACCTAGTAATGAAAACTGTACCACAGACTTTAATTTATAGAAACTTTGAGATGTTGAGAAATCCGGATCTACCGGGCATCTCATCAAATACATTTCAATTACAAGCTACAATCTTTGTTTTTTCTTTTTTTTTTTTGCACTGTCTCAAGTATCAAATTATCCAATGCGTCTATCTTTTTCTTTCACAAATGAGTGATATGAAGAATATTTGGCTCCTTTAGCAACCGAGTCAAACGAGTGAATTGCAGCTTCATTATTCTCTTCATCTATTTTGGGTTATATCAGCTATCTATTTTCATATCTACTTTGATTTTGAAAGCAACTTCTTTTTGTATTTTACTAATACCTCTTTTATTAAGGGTATTTGTAGCGGGATATTTTAACCATACATTTCATCAGAATAATACACCTAGTAAGTGTTTCGAAATTTGTTTTAATTAGGTTTCTAAAAGAGTGTCGCTGATTCGGTTTGCTACATACCTACCCACCTGACACTTCCAAAGTAATTGCTTGTATTTCTTGATATTAATTTCTTTTTCAACTTCATGAAGGAGGTGATGGGTGTGTATAAGATTGATAACATCGGAAGAAATATTTTCAATGCCAGATTAAATGTCAATCATTCGTTCTTCTTACCAGAATCTTGCCTCTTATTTCAAATCACTCACCACAGTCGTATTTTATAGTATTAGTTTCTTAAATACAATGGATCTCATTTAAATGGCTGTAATTTTGAGACTTTCTGCTTTTACTATACATCATTTACTATACTAATATACATTACAACTAGATATTCATCACAATCGCATTTTATAGTAGAGTTCTTGTTTTTGACTGAACAAAAGGAGCATCTGTTAAATGTAATTGAATTTGAAACTTTCTGCCTTTTCCAGGGTCATTAACGACATATGCAATGTTGCAAGTCTTGTTGACAAGGTCAGCTATTTGTGAGCTGGTATATGATCAATAATATTTTGGCTGTGATAATTCATTCCTTTTTTGCACAATGGCCTGTGATTGGCCTCTTGCAAATTTACAACTAGCGATGATGTTCATCAAAAACCGGAGACACTCTTCAACTAGGACTACATCATTCAATGTAACCCTATCCCTTTTATAAAAGAGGTAACTGTTATTTGAGGGATAATTAGATGTTATTTATAGTAGATATAATGATTGAGTAAACTTTTACCCCCCTTGTTCGACGAAGCTACTTGGAAACTCATCACTAACTTACTTCCATTTTTCTTTTGTGGGAGTATATTACTGTGTTACTATGTCACGCATAATCGGGTAATGGTTTTGGTGTGACGGGGTGGGGTAATTACATCAGACGAAGCCGACTCTACTGCATTCCTGACTCTTAATTTATTGATCTTAGAAGATTGCCAATTGAAATCGACTTCTGCACGATATATATAAACCATATAAGGTATAACTAGGAAATACTTTCTCCGCAACACCTATGCCAACGGTCTACTAGTCAGTTCTGATCTGTAATAATGTTGACTTCATAAATTACCACAAAGCTTCAAATTTTAAGATTACAGGTTATTTTTATTACTTAGACCTTGACATTTCCTGAGTAAATAAACGGTTGATAAGAAGCATTCTACATCTGAACATCGAATTCATTTTTTTTCTTTTATAGTATTGCGATGATATTGTTCACCCGAACATTCTCTGAAAAAACATTGTGTGCATTTGAGTGAGCTTTGATGCAATAGCTGCCATACAGAGAGGCGGTATCGCGGATATGTCAGGTTAGAAAACAAATGTGCATAATAATGAATTTGAACTTGGGATCTAAAACACCACTCCTTACTTCTGCAAAGAATTTACTTCCAGTCCTCTAGCATTTTCTTACACTCGCCCATCATTATAACATACAATACTTTTAAATTAGCAACTAAAATACTCCAGCCGTTTATTAAACAATTAGAATACGTCAGATATTTCTGAAAACTTCTTTCGTAACGTCAGCGATATATACATAAACAGAATACAATCATTCATCATCCGATATTAAGACGATCAAACTAACTTCAGGCTGACTGCAGCGCTTCAGTCATTGCGTCATTTCTCAGAATTTTTATGTTGAAAATTGGGAAAGCTCGGAATCTCCTCGACAAGATGGCATGGTAGTGATACGTACTCATAAAAAGTATCATAATGTAATTTTAAGTAAAATATGTGTGTGTATGTGCTCATATACATTCGAGAGTAACTCTAAAATGATGCAAAAAAAATTGCGTTACTTTCTAACCACCTATCGTATCTATCCATCTATCTATCTATCAATCTATCTATCTATCTATCTATCTATCTATCTATCTATCTATCTATCTATCTATCTATCTACCCGTCTGTCTGTGTATATATACGAAGCTGGGTTTTCCAAAATGGAGGCAAATACCATTCTCCATATGATCGGCTTGAAAATGTGTTAAGACAATTGGATATTTTCATAATTTTCTTAACATGAAATCAATGGTAGCCTTAGTTCACAAATAAAGAAATTATATCCACTAATGCGGTGGTGGGAACTCAGTTTTATCGTTTGACATTTACGTGTGTATATATATATATATATATATATATGAGAGAGATAGATAGATAGATAGATAGATACATACATACATACATACATACATGCATACATAAAATAGATAGATAGATACATAAAATAATTGTTTGATAGACATCTCACGACACACGGATAACAAAATATCAGATTTAGTGGGCTGAATACCGATCAGTCACTAGCGGTGACAAAACACAGGAGACTGAGTAAGTACCTGGATCTGAATTCTTAGAATATATTAACCTCTACTTAGGACAAACAAACACCGATATTGTAATCCTTGATTTTAAATTAATTCAGATCAACACTGATCGAACAGACATTTGATCAAAATAATTTTAATCACAGCCATCAATATTCCTTCTTTTCTTATGCTAATATCTTGATTTACAATTTTGTCTAATTTGTCCCACTATCCTAAAGACGATAGGATTTCTAATATAGATAAGATTTGGACGGTTTTAGCTGCCATTTCTGGCAAACAGATCGGCCTCGTAAACCTTCACTGAGATTAGAATTTTAGGTCTATTACATTAATAATACAGCGTCAGATCTTTAACAATGATAACAGGAATTCCACTATATCAACAACTACTACTACTACTACTACTACTACTACTACTACTACTACTACTACTACTACTACTGAGTGTATTTACTATCTTCAATATTAGACGAAGGATTGTTGAGTACACTGGTTATATGATCAATATGTTGGAATGTGCGTGCGCGCGTTTTGTTGCGTAGCGTCAAGTGAAACTTACTGAAGCAAATCTATGACCTTCCCTCTCTGTGTCATTCGCTATTTTACGATATTCATGAAGGGCTCTTTCATGTTATCACGTTATCCCCCTAATAACTCGTCTTTATTGTATCACATTGTCTTTTCCAGAATTCTGTCTTTGTCTTATTCACGCTGTATTTTCATCTCATTATATTTTAGGTTAACCGCTTTTCTCGTTTACTGCTTGAGTGTTGCTATTTCATTCTCTTTCTCTCTCACTCTTTCAATCTCTCACTCTTCTGATTCTATAAAGCAAATTCTCACTCTTCTGAGTCTATAAAGACAATGCATTATTTCTCTCTTCAACCTCCGTTCCCAGACCCATTGCTTTCTCCATTCATAGTGTTTATATCATCACGTTACCACTCTAATACTTCTACTCTATTGCAAAGCTGTATATTTTATTTTTTCTTTATTTTTCTTCTGTTATTCGCGTTCTGTCTTCCTCCTCCATTCTACATAATGATTTCCTTGTCTATCCACCCGACTGTATATTTCGTTCAACAGTTATTTATTTTTTCTTGCCCACTAATCGATTCGCTATATTTTTACAATCTTTCTTGAATTTCCCACACTACAGCCAATGCTTTGTACCTCCACATCGTTCATCTTATCACGTTATGTTTCTAATTACCTCGTCCTATTGTATATTTCACTATTTCTTTTTCTGTTCATCTACTGTTACAAATGCCATTTCTTTCTCAGCCACATCTTACATCTTCCACGATAGCCTGTATTGCTTGCTGACTGATGGTTGTACCTCGCTCTCTCCAAATCTCTGTCCTTCCCAATCAGCCAATCTGCCAATCTCCCATCAATCTATTTGTCTAATCTGCCTCTTGGCACATCACCTACTTTTGCCTTTTACACCCGTATATCATAAAACAAAGATGAAAACAATAAACGAATAGAGTCACGTAACTTTAACATTTATAATAACCGTTATACGAAAACGATTTTGTAAAAAAAGGCAAGGAGCAAAACAAAACACATAAGTAGGTTCACCGCACGTCTGTTACAGTGTCATCGAACAGACCCCGATAACATCGAAGAAACTCTGTCATCTACCACTGTGGCAATAATCTTAATAACTGTTTGATTGGTATTAACTAACTATACTAACGCTCCTTATATAACATGAGAACTGCAGAAATTTCGTACTCAGTTAATCTTCAGCTGACATGATGGTCTACTACTGTCAGATATACTCAAATATCACACGTCCATTCGGTGTCTATGACGAGAATAAATCTGAAGAATAAATTATATAGATTAGCTGTTAAAAGTTTTACATGAATTCTATGTATGTGATATACACACGCACACACACACATGCATATTTATACATGCATGCATAAGTGTGTGTGCGTGTGTGTTTTTATGAGTAGCCTATATTTCATGTGTGTGTTGGTGAGTGTGTGCGTGTGTAAGAAGCGAAACATAGACGCATGCATCATTTTACATGTAGGAATTTTCGTATATTTATATTTCACATTCTCTGCTTCTCTGTCATTCTCTCTCTCTTTCTCACTCTACATTTCTCTCTCTCTTTCTCACTCTACATTTCTCTCTCTCTTTCTCACTCTACATTTCTCTCTCTCTCTCCATCTCTCTTCTCTTCTCTTTTCTCTCTTGCTCTGCCTTTCTCTCGTCTTGTATGCGTGCTTACATACACAGTTTCTCACTCAGACACACATTCGCACACAAACATGAACACACATGTACATACATCGCTGACGCATACGACTTTTTTTTTTCTGAGAGCTAGTCTAAGTTGTTTTTCATTACATTTTTTCTGTTTTCTTTTGTTCTTTCCTGTTGGGAAGGGAAGGATGTACAGCGCCTGAGAGACTCATTTCGTTGTTTATTAATAATTACACTATACGTCAAAATGTATTTATCATAATCATATTGTAAACGAGAAAAAAAAAAGCACAACTGAAAAAAAAAAAGATACAAAACAACAAATTCTTCATCCTGTGTCAAAGTTACATATAGCATTTCTTTAGACACGTGCAATGTTACACAATGAAGCAATTCATATAAGCCACCGCCTTCTCTATGTGTACGTTTTTGTTCTTTATGCGAGTTATCAAGCAATTTATGTTATGAACGGAGTGATAGAGTAATAGAGAAGAGCCAATGAAGAGAGAGGGACAGGAGAAGAAACATCGAGGATCAAATATCTCTCTAAGTATATACATACGTGTGTGTGTATATATATACATACACGTATATAGACATGTATGCGTGTATATGTGTGGGTGCGTGTGTAAATATGTATATATATATATTTATATATACACACATTATGTATATATATATATACATATATATGCATACACACATATATATATATATATATATATATATATATATATATATGTAT
>NC_068981.1:141857359-141860023 GCF_001194135.2 Octopus bimaculoides | reverse complement strand
TATATATATATATACATATATATATATATATAGATACATATGTATATGTACATATAAATATATATATATATATATATATAAATATATATGTAGAGAATTATTGACGGGTAGCGGGAGGGTTGCCTGGGAAAATATACATGTGCTTATATCAATGTTGAATCTACAGTAATCTACTTATCATTGCTTGAATACGTTAATGTTGTTTTAATAGAGCTATAAATAAAGAACCTTATTATGATCAGAGACAGCATGAAATAATATATTCAGGTTCTTCGTTCCCTTATGTTACGTATTTTTTTTTTATATCATATTGTTTTGGTTAAATAGAAGTCAGACGGCCGAATGAACTCAGTAAATTACCCGCGATTTGAAATCATGGATGCCGAGTTCATTCACGTTCTTTGCAGGCCATTTCATTATTATTTCGATGAGCATTAAAACTCATATTTTATACTATATTTCTCAGTTTAATTCTCCAAGAATATTATTCAGACATACTTATTTCCAAACAAGAGTCCATTAGCTGTAAACGAGAGTATTTTCTGTTTGTCTTAGTATTTACCAAACCTAATTCGTGATTATCTGGTTGATGTGTTTCTATACATTAACGTGTTACGTCTGACTGTGAACCAGTTATTCCTCATCAACTGACTCTTCTAATATATGAGGAATTCTTCATCTCCAAAGCAGTTTACGCTTTCATCAACTTGTTAGAAGTAGCAGTCAAATCTCTCTTCAATCGTGCCCTAGCTTGTTTGTCCATGATATAAATTGTCCAAGATGCAATATGTCTAGAGAAAAATACAAATAATAAAACAATAGAATAGTCACACATGGAACACCCTTAACCATCATCTTCTGATCCAGAAATGATTTGGGCCTTAAATACAAAACAGAATCATCAACAAGCAAAAGAAAGAACTTTGAGTGTGGGGAATCATCAGACAGATACTATGACATTTGAAAATGAATGGGTGTATTGAATTTAGAAGAAATTGAAAGTGGGTGTTGCGGCGTTCATTATTTCCCGAATAGTATTCATGTAACTTTTACAGATTACATTTGAACTATACTGGATATTCTTCTCCCTCTACTATCCCACACCACACACATGTGGGGACATTAAGAGAGCGGGAGAGAGACAGAAAGAGAGAGAGAGAGAGAGAGAGAGAGAGAGAAAGAGAGAGACAGAGACAGAGCCAGAGACGGACAGACAGTCCGACAGGCAGAGAACTTTTGAAAAATATATGAGCAGCGAAACAAATTACCTAATTTTCAAATGGATGCGTTTATCTGCAAGTATATATGTATATGTAATGCGAGTCAGTTCCATTCTTTATTTATCTATAAACATATGCATGTAACTGTGTGTATGCATCTATGCATACATGCATACTCACACTCACACACTATTTCTCTCTCTCTCTCTCTCTCTCTCTCTCTCTCTCTCTCTCTCTCTCTCACACACGCACAAACACACACACCCACAAAAAGATAAATAAGGAAAATGGGAGTGAACAATTCTTTTTAATACATCAATTTAAAATCGATTCCTCTGAATTTGATCTCATTAATCTTTTTATATTATAAAATAATATATTATGTAATTATTGATTATTCTCTGATGTAACTGTACTAAATTAGACTCATCAGAATTAAGTGTAAAATGTATTTTCTGAACGAACTTGAAGTACTTAGAATTTATATACACACCGAGTTTGATGTCGTTATAGGGTCACATTTACACATCATAAATAAGAGAAACCACTGGTGAGGAATAACGGCCATGGAAGAAGAAAGAATAGAAAAAAATACAGAAAAATTTTCACGTTTTCAAGTGCTTAATAAATTATTGAAGTGTTAGCAATTTTTATATCAGCCAGAAAAATTATATAGTTTTCTTCTTCCCCCATGTCTTATGGTTCTTAAAGTATACTTGTTCAACAGGTATACACCTTTCTTTTTATTCTTCCGAAAGTCTGCGATCCACCCAATTACACTAGTCTGCCACACCGTCTGCCTAGTGGTCAGGTATCAATTACATCAATGGCCAATGGACACATACACACACATACACATGCACATAAAGTTACAGAGGAAACATAAACACGTTTTCAATGGCTTACATGCCGCCTCTTACTTGTTAAGTAAAAGATATACATACAGAGAGCGAGAGAGATAGAAAGCAGATTAAAATATATATTTTTTCATTTCAAAGTTTCAGCTCAGAGCTGCGGCCATGCTGATGCACCACCGTGATATATATATATATTAAACAACAACAACAACAATTATAATAATAATAATAATAATAATAATAATAATAATAATAATAATAATAATAATAATAATAATAATAATAATAATAATAATGACAATAACAATAATAATAACAAAAATAATAATGATAATAATAATAATAATTCTAGGATGGAATTTATGAATATTTAGTACATCGCTACGTACATTTCCACAAATCTCATGATTTTGACATCAGAGTCGGTATCCTTGGGATTGATACCGTATAATCTGTATTATTTTTAGTCAGTATCATTAGACGATAGCCGGCATAACGAAATAGGAGCTTTATTGCATAACTCTGACGTTACCTTAAACGAATTTAATATAAATATATATATATATATATATATATATATATATATA
>NC_068981.1:141856257-141857349 GCF_001194135.2 Octopus bimaculoides | reverse complement strand
AGAGAGAGAGAGAGAGAGAGAGAGAGAGAGAGAGAGAGAGAGAGAGAGAGAGAGACCATTAATACTCATCACAGTTATTAATGTTAGTGGCCGCAAGCGAAAACCGTATTGCCAAAATTTATATATATATACGAATTATACATATCAAGGGCGCTTTAAAAATTACATCAGCCTTGCTAACAATTAGGAGTCAAAACACTCCGAAGTCTCAAAAAGCAACATTATATTTTCACAGGCATGGTTCGAAAAAAAAAAAACTAGGTGAAATAGGGATTGCATCTTACCTCTGCAATATTGAAAGAACGTCAGTCAATTTGATTTCATTGTTTCGAATTTAGCGCCAAAACTCGCTTGATTCTCCTCACCCATGTCTACTAACAACATCCTCTTATATATATCACTTCAACCAATGCCTGTGTTCGTTTCAGTTTCCAAGCTGCACTGAGAAAAACGAAATAGGTGAGTATTAATATTCTTTATATATTTTTTAAAAAATATATAATACCATTTAGATTTTTTTTCTTTTTACAAGCCATTCCTGTGGATATATAGTGTTAACTTTTATGGCTTCGGAGTGTTTTGACTCCTAATTTCTATCAAAGCTGGTGTTTTTTTTAAGAAAACACCCTTGTTATATATAATTCTTTTATATACATATATTGATTTTGCCTATTCGGTTTTAGCTTGCGGCCACTAACATTAATATCTCGTATGTTCTTTCTATATTTCTAAAAAATTGTATTCACTTAGTTCGTTTTTCGCAATGCGGCTTGGGCACTGAAACGAACACAAGCATTGTTTGAAGTGATATATGTGTTTGTAATAAGTAGATTTGGCTGAGGGAAATTAAGTGTCTTTTGGCGCTAAATTCAAAATCATGATACCAACTTAACGGACATTCCTTCTTGCAATTTTGCAGAGGTAAGACGCAATCCTTATTTCATTTAGTTCCCCCCACCCACCATGCACATGAAAATCTAATGTTAATTCTTGTGGCTTCGGAATGTTTTGTCTACCAAATTTTAGCAAACTGGGGTATTTAAAAAAAAAGTGCCATTGTTATATATAATTCCCATGTTTATATATATATAT
>NC_068981.1:141853753-141854757 GCF_001194135.2 Octopus bimaculoides | reverse complement strand
ATATATATATATATATATATATATATATACATTATATATATATATATATGGTGTGTTATATTGTTTAGCCCTAGATTAATCCTCATTGAAAAGGTATATGATTAAATGCGGTCTAGAAATAACATACCCCTCTCTATACCTTTATTGTGATACGGTGATACTGTTCATTGAAAGACACTATGCCATAGAACATATTAAACGGCAGTATGGCTGATCAGAGAATGATTAGATTGCTATGTTTTGTAGGCGAATGTTCTCTCATTTGCTTCCGGATATATTGCAGATTATATATGTAAGTTTGCATCTCTACGTGTACGTTGTTGAGTAAGTTATTTTGTGTGCCTTGGAGAATAAGCCTGTTTGTACGTGTCAAAGATTATTTAAGTTTCTGAGTAGGTGTGTATACGTTTGTGTGTGAAGAAGTATATGATTTAAATTATGAGCAGGCACATTTTTTCTTCTTCAGATTGTTGATGAAGATGTCTGTTTGTTTTTTATTGTTTGTTTGTTCCTTTGTTGTTTGTTTTTATATTTCCCCCAAAAGATTTGATCTTACTTTGTTGTTTCAAAGATTTTGAGCCATATGCTTTCATGTTTTTTTCTTTGAAAAAATCAAATACTGACACATTATTCTTTGGATGTTAGAGAAATGGTGGATATAAAGAAAGACAAAAAGTAAAAGAAAGAGAGAGGGAATGAAGAGAATGAGTGAAGTTGAAATACCCAGAAGAGAGTGAAATAGTGAGTGTGAAGGTATGTTGAATGAGTGATATATATGTACGCACGCACACATACACACACACACACACACACACACAAGTGAACACACGAACACACAGACATACAGGCACACACACACAAAGACATACAAACACTCGCACACATACAAAGTGTTCAGGGTAAATTTTGACAAGAAGATATATGTATATGTATATATGGATGGGCATATAAATATTTGCATACATAATATATATATGTATATATATATATATATATATATATAT
>NC_068981.1:141852684-141853192 GCF_001194135.2 Octopus bimaculoides | reverse complement strand
AGAGATAAATAGTTAAATTTACCGATATCTTCTTTCTCACACGCTCACACATATACTCACGCAGACACACACAAATACACACATATGAAGACACACAGCACACACGCACGCACATACACGCGTACCCCCCACACACATACATACGTGTGCAAAGTTGACGACAAAGTAAAAGGAACATGAAAAACAAGTAAAAACGTTGTTGTTAATAGATTGAAGTTCAAGAAATGGAATTAAGATTATCGTTCATATCTCGAGTTTATGCTCTTTGCCGAGAAGGTAGTAACTCTGAAATAAATAAAACATATACTATGTATAAACCTGAGAACGCCCAACCAGAATTTATGTGAAAATCAAAGAGTTTCTTGAGCCGATTGTATTTCTGGTTATTCATATGTATTTGTGTGCTGCAATTTTATGTATGTGTACATTATCTAATATGTATATGTTTGTTTGAGTCTCTCTCTCTCTCTCTCTCTCTCTCTCTCTCTCTCTCTCTCTCTCTCTCTCT
>NC_068981.1:141848666-141852501 GCF_001194135.2 Octopus bimaculoides | reverse complement strand
ATATTTAAAGATCCAACATCAGTCTGTTAGTATACATTAACTATTCCATCAACTTTGAATACTGAGAACAACACTTGAATACTAATTGAACACACCTATATATAAGTAATACTAGCAAAAGGAATCAAATAAAAACATATACCATAGAGTGGAAAGTAGAACTGATTCTATTTATAAACCCATTTCAGTTCTCTGCTTTCAAAGATTTGATTCTCTTCTGAAAATATTCGATTAATTTCAGTTGAAGTTTATAGTATTACGAGGCTATCATATGTCTCTAATATAGCCTGCACTTAAGGTCACCACAGTCGCTTCCCATATTATCGCTTACTTTCTGATAATCAGTAATACATTAATAGTGTTTTTATACCTTTCTATAATAAGTGAAATAATTTTCCCCAGTGTAACTGCATTGAATCTGCTTTGTAGCAATTGAAATGTGTCGCAAACAAATTTTAACTAACCTGAAGTTTACTTATAGTAATATACAATATAGAATTTTATAAAACGATAATAATATAAGCTGTACATTTTGTCAAAATGCATTTTGCCTCTACTTTGATGGATGTCTCAGCTACTATAACTTAACACTTTATCAAATGCACATAACACAAAAAGTTTTCGAATGATAGATTTGATACAGTAATACGATAATTGAAACATCGAAGTCTGTAATAACCACCACTGCCCTCACCACTCCAAAACAAAATATAACGAAAATCTCACTAAGGTAACTCAAGAAGCAAACAAAAGAAATCTTGCTCTCTAGAGATCACTCTCTACTGCACTCACTTATTCACCATGAGCATACAATAAACAATACGCCAGCTCACCTCCCTTCCACAACTTGTCTATCAAAATTTTACTATATTAATACATCAATAAACAAAATCAAAGCATTTTCAAAACTTACAAAAAAATTAAATTGCCCAGTGGAATATCTTTTACCAAGAGACAGAAATAAAATTCTCAGAAATCAACAACAATGGAACCACCAAAATCGATTCTGCAGTACATTCATTGAAACAAAGTTATCCCATAGGATTTCAAAAGACCTATCTCAAAAAGTTAAATTCAAAATACCACCTTAATTATCTAACTAAAATATCCAACCTAGTAAAAACCAGTGCCAACTTGAAGCTCGAAGTACAAGATAGAAAAAATGCCCAGAAAAATAGAAAAAAATTACATAGTACAACTCACAATAGAAGTTATTCAATACAGAAAGCAGACTGAATGATGAAATATTTACGTACTACACTAAACACAACAGTAACTGATTTATATCTAATTGTATGTATATTTATATCTGTGTGTGTGTGTGCTTGTTTATATATTTATATATAAAAATTGACTGCGGCCATCCTGGAGCACCGCCTTTAGTCGAACAAATCGACGCCAGGACTTATTCTTTGTAAGCCTAGTAATTATTCAATCGGTCTCTTTTGCCGAACCGCTAGTTACGGGAACGTAACTACACCAGCATCGGTTTTCAAGCGATGGTGAGGGGACAATCACAGACACAGACACAAACATACATACATACATACATACATACACACATACACACACACACACACACACACACACATATATATATATATATATATATATGGGAGAATATACAAAAAATAACAACAGACGAGGACAGGTGGTGTAAATAACAAAAGTATATATTAGTATGACGCTCGGGAATACGGAAAGTCTTTGACGTTTCGAGCTACGCTCTTCAACAGAAAGAATACGACGGACTAATTTCAGTTCCCGACTACCAAATCCACTCACAAGGTCTTGGTCGGCCCGAGGCTATAGGAGAAGACTGAACCCAGAACCATGTGGATGGTAAACAAGCTGCTTACCACACGGCCATGAGACAGGTATTCTCTGTATAGAAGATACTTCGTGGTGCACAAGAGATTTGAACATGACCAGATAGAGGAGTAAATGTAAAGACAAAATACTTAGTCAATTTGATATATAAAAAAATGTTAAATACGTTTAACACAAAGAATGTACATATTTATTAATACAAAAGAAGTCTGATTTACAGAGAATTGGAGAACTAATTTAGGATCCATAATCGTCTCTTGAAAGAAATGCAAACTCCAACATCAATCCTCCGAACACCTAAATTCTCATACTGCACCCCATGTTAACCCAGATAGTAGCAATAACACAGCCCTTAATAAAAGCCCCTCAAATAATATTAGATTCAAGCAATCATTCTTCAATCCTACCTACGCGACAACAAATACTAGCTGCAATACCACCTCCCAATCCAATGCAAATGTAGATCACACTTCTGGTTCTCCCCCACTTAATGAACCAACTGAGCTCAACCTCGCTTGTACAAAGTCCCAATCACGGAGCTGGTACGAAATTTTTAATTGTCATGTATCTCAATTACGCCCTATTGGAAGCTCTTGTCCGCGCATAAATATAATCTATGCAGTGCATTAACACTACGCTCCCATCAAGCAAGGTTATATATATCGGTGGCACTGTAGATTTCAAGCGCCGCTACCGTATACTCACGAAATCTTTCGCCAATCCAAATACTAAATTGTCAACCGCCTTGGCAACGTATATATACCACCTCAAATACCAAAATATTTCTTACACCCAATCCTGGTCCGCAGTATGCGAGTCTTCACCATACTTGCAAACATCGGCAATTGTAAATTATGTCTAAAAGAATCATTAACCAATCCTCGCCTTTATAACGCCTCATTACTTCATAAATTCTCTCATGTTATTTATTCTTGTAGACATAGGTTCTACTCATCTGTCACGCACTTCACCAAATCCATATAATCTCATAACAAGTTTTCATACCTCAAAACACCTTAAAACAAGACAAACTCAGCCCTGCAATCCACTAGTTAGAAAATACTACTCTAGCGCCTTCTACTCTCTCTCATACATACATCTCCAGTTTCTTCCACTTTCTTCAAATCAACTACGTCACACTTCCCTCTTAGCTTCCCCACCCTCCCCAGTTTCAAAAAGTACATAACAATACGCCACTCCTTTGAACACTGACCAATCTACCTTTATCTCCTCCCTACTCACACCCCTCTATTCAATCCCAAACTCCTCTATTTACCATAACTCCCCACCCCACCCATTCAATACCCTCCCAATTCCTTTGAACTAATAACGAATACTTTTGACCACCTTCTCACCCCCAGCTACTGAACCAGTCAACTCATTTCACTCAAATAACCATCCCTGTTTCTCTATCCGAACCTTTAACTCTATAGACTCCATGCAAACTAACACAAAGTTTATCTTTCACGTACTACTTAAACTACACTCTCCCTTCCTCACACCTTCCACTTCTACTATCACTCGCCTCATTATTAACCGTAACTCCAAGATCTATTTTCTCCTCCCACTACTCTCTATCTAAACACCACCAACTCCTCTTTCCAATACGCTTAGTTCTCCACAAAATCATTCCTTCTTTAATCTCCATTCTGTCAACACCTCAAATATAGAATTCTTCCCTGAAGACGAAGGTTGGTGGCATCCGATGATGGAATCAAGTTACAAGCATCATTTTGGATCACCAAGTTCCAAGAAAAAAACTTTGGGACTCGGAAAAATGTACTCAACCCTTAATTCCTGATATCTTTTCCATTCTCTGTAAGTCGGACTTCTTTCATATGAATACATATGTACGTTCTTTGTATTAAATGTATTAAACATTTTTTTTTATATACAACTTCACAAACTTACTTAATCTTACATTAACACCTATATATATATATGTGTGTGTGTGTGTGTGTGTGTGTGTGTGTGTGTGTGTGTGTGTGTGTGTGTGTGTGTGTGT
>NC_068981.1:141846083-141848311 GCF_001194135.2 Octopus bimaculoides | reverse complement strand
TCCTTCCTTCCTTCCTTCCTTCCTTCCTTCCTTCCTTCCTTCCTTCCTTCCTTCCATGAAAATAAATAAATGAAACACAGCAGAGAGTAATGAAACAATCCTAAACCAAATCCTAAACCAAATTAGAGCCGAGAAGACTCCTTGCACTTATTAGAATCTTCAAATGCTTGTATCAACACCATTGATTCCCCATTTTCTGAAACTGCAAAATCATCATAATCGTAAAACGAAACTGCATCAGCGTCACATTTAAACATCACTTTCGTATGTGTACTTTCAAAAATATAAGAATGACAGTACATAGCATTGCGTATACATTCCTTTCTGTTTCTGACAACTTGGATTAACTCTTTATTCAACGAACCATTCTTATAAAAGCCGCCTTCGGTCAGGTTTGATCATGTGTATGCAGTTACATGCGTAGTCCGGGCAAACTTTGGTTGTTTCTTCTTAAATCGTTAGTTGCTTTTTCAACGAGGTTTCATCCCAGCGCACATGCAACCGATTTTGTCCAAGGGAAAACAGGCGTTTTATGATCGATATAACTTAGTAGCAGTGTTGTCGCACGTACTGATTTCATGATATAAAGGAAAAGAACAGACATTACAAAGCATCGAACTCGATGCTTTAAGAGTATCTCCAATCCAGAGTTCCTAGTTTGTTTATTTTTTATTGATTACGAAAGAAAAAGTTGGTCATATGTCACGTTAGGATTTGCAAAGAATCAGAAAAAATACCGTGTGTTATTGTCTCCAACGCCTTATCAACATCACTAATTTATCTCAGCATCAATATATTATCCTCTATATCAGCAAACGACACCTCCTCTTTCCAGTAACCAGTCATATACAAATGCCAACCATATCCTTTGATATCCATATTAAGCACTATTTATCAAGCTATTAGTCACATAATTATGCATAACTGTATACTGCAATAACGCATTTAAAAATTTGCATTTCTCTGAATAGACACGACTATAATCCGAGTCGTTTGTGAGATCCAGGATTTTTAAATTATAAAGATCTCATATCTATACAAATCAATCACAGCCAAATATGCAAATGATGTCATAGTTACATAACCGCATGATATTCCAGACGTGGCTAACAACTACTCCAAATCGAATATAATCACAAAAAATCCCGGATCACACGCAACAAATTTAATTATTCATCTCCTTAATCTACCCTGTTACCAGAAACACCAAAGATTATCACATACAACCAAACCTCACAGTGAAAAATAATAATAATAATAATAAACACGGCTTACACACATGACAACAAACTGCTAAAAATTATAACATGACAAATATATAAGATTCAAAATATATGCAAATTGCAATAAGTAAATAAATAAAATGGTGCATAAACGAATTAATAGCACATAACGAACGATCGAACTGGGCTAACATTAAGAATCAACATTAAAGTATTGTCAATACATTAGGTTTAATGTGGATTATGTAAGTCCTGTTCAGGCTACTAAACTTGCTGCACACACACACACACACACACACACATACACACACACACACAAACACATGCGTGCGCATTCACAAACAAGTCAATTAGACTATAAACAAATACAAAACAGCATGCAACTAATCTTACGTTGCGCATGGAGGCAGACAACGTTAATAGACTACGTCTGTGTTAGAAATAGCGGCAAATCGTCTTTGAATCACTTTTTGCTATTATTCAAAAACGAGACGTTATACAAGGTATTCCTGCTTTCCTTGAATTTAAGAAATAAATTGGAAGATCACGTCTGAAATGGATGCGTCTGACAATGATTTTACTCAAACAAGGCTTATTGGGGCCAATGGATAACAACAACTGCGACGGCAACAACACCCTCAGTGGAAACAGTAACCGCGACAACAGCATCAACATCAATCAATACCCATATTTTTGAGTCTTAGTTTTTTCTCTGGTTAGAATAAATATAAATAAATATTCTACACAACGACACAAAGTAGCAAACTTACACACACATACATAGAGGCACGCGCCAACGTCCATACAGGCACACTCGGGCGTGCACATACATACAAACACATACGCATGTAAGTATACGTTCAGTATTACATTACTAAACTAGCCAAATATTTATTTTGAATTCAATCTTAGAGACCATACACACGCGCGTGCTCCCATAAAGATATATGCATACATAGATACATACATACATACATATATGTATATATATATATATATATATAT
>NC_068981.1:141841716-141845312 GCF_001194135.2 Octopus bimaculoides | reverse complement strand
TGTGTGTGTGTGTGTGTGTGTGTGTGTAGGTGTGTGTGTGTGTGTGTGTGTGTGTGTACTAACGAACAGAAACACACACATATTTATATGTACTTTGTGTAAGTTTGATCTATTAGAATAAATATCTATATAATATTCATGTTTAAATATTCATCTGAATGTCTTCTGCCTTTGCTGTCTTTCTGTTTGCATACATACATACATACATACATACATGCATCAGACAGAAATGCTAGATAATATAAGCACTAGGAATGTAAAGCACAAAAACAGACGTAACATGTCTAACAAAAGCTAAATAACGAAATACAACAAACTCAGACCGTAGGAATGTATAATGATAAGCAAAATGCACCAAACCAGAACACCACAGACAAAAATATGAACAGGAGGGAACATGAATCAAATCAAATCTAAGTCCTGGAAGCATTGAAGGTGAAACTAATGATTATGATACTCTAAAAATAAATATAAATAATTGAAAGCAACAGGTCTCAGTATGGACCACCGATTGTACCTCCAAAAACTTCAAGTTGATAATAAAACGACATCACTAATAAATAGCATGAACCTAGCCGTCACAGAACTAATAGCCACAGAAATTAATGTCAATATGACCAGGCTAAATGATATACTATATGCAGCAGCCTCTGGGGGCACAGAAGAGTCTGGATACCCCCTCAAGCCAATCCAAACAGAAGTATCACCACCGAAACAAATCTTGCGGATATATAAAATTCAGAAAAAATAGAAAATAAGAGAAAACATCTGTTATATATACAACGTATGGAAAGTGGTAGAAGCCATATACAACTAGAAAACTATTACAAAATAGCCACCATAGAACTACAAAAATACCTACTTCAGAAGCAAGGAAAACTAATACAAATAGCCAAAAAATACGAACAAAACAAAATATTGTTTCCAGCTTTTAAGGAAGCTGACAAATACAAAAAAAAAATATATAGAAGTCATAGTAACTAACAACTATGAAGAAAAAAAAATAACAAAAAACGCTGTAAAGCAAATGAAATCCAAACTAAAACTGGAACAACAACGGATAAAACGATGGCAAGAAAAGCCCATTCATGGTAAATACTGGGTTAAACTAATCAGAAAAGAATTAGAAAAGCAAAATTCCAACAATGGCTGAGAAACTTAGGACTCAAAGCAGAGACTGAACGATTTTTAATTGCGGCAAAAGAACAAAGCCTCCCCACCAGAATTTACCAAAAACATGTAATGAAAAGAAATACAACTAACTGCAGAATATATATGTGGAGGTAGAGAAGAATCAATAAATCATATTGTCTCTGGCTGCACAGTCCTGCTAGAGTAACAGTAGAATATAGGGAAACCAAAAAGCCAAATGAAGTTAAAATCTCGAAAAATAAGGATAAATTCTGGTTGGCAAGCAGATTTGCAGAGCAAATTTCCAAGGATACTTGCAGCAAATAGTAATAGTGAGACATGGTTATGTTTGCTGAAAGGAAGGCTGAAAAGCTTGTTAGTAGCAGCATGACATAAAAAATTAAAGAGTAATTTAATAAATGGTAAGATAGACGAAAAAAAAAATAAATAATCGAAAGAGGGAACTGCTACTCATATAGGAAGTGAATGCTAGCAGAGAAAGAGCACAAGAAAAGACATGACAGTCTGGGGAGAATAATCCACCGAGTGTTATGTAGAAAGGTGAGATATGAACATACTGATAAATGATATGAACATGAACTTGGCAAAGTACTAGAAAGAAAGAAATATAAGATGATGTGGGATTTTGACATTGAAACTGACAGAGTAATAGTAACCAAAAGGGCTCATTTATCTGTAGAAGATTAAAAGAAAAGAAAGTGCCAAATAATTGACTTTATTGTCTCAAATGATGGGAAATGCAACATGAGCAGAATAGAGAAAAATAGAAAAGTACCAGAACCTTGCCATTGAGTTACGGAAGCTATAAAAATGAGGGTAAAATGTTCCCTAGAGTTATTGGTGCATTAAGAACTAACCCTAAATATTTAAACAAATGGATAGAGGAAATAGGCATGAAACCTTGTTTAGTACAGCTCCAGGAAACAATATTATTAGCACAGCTAGGATACTTAGGAAAGTTCTTGACATCTAAGTTTTAATCACTTGTGCATATATTAAATAATAATAAAGATTGTCTGGAGAATAATAACTGTAATAACAACGATAAAGGTAGTAGTAGTAGTAGTAGTAGTAGTAGTAGTAGTAGTAGTAGTAGTAGTAGTAGTAGTGATGATGATAATAATAATAATAATAATAATAATACTAATAATAATAATAATAATAATAATAATAATAATAATAATTAATATAGACTCCTATGTAGGTAATAGATCCACAGCAAGATAGAGAAAAACTAAAAACCCAAATGAAGTTAAAAACCAGAAGAAAGAGCAGAAATTACCTGACTGGCAGGATTAGGCGTTACATGGTAGATTTACAAAGATATCTGTAGCAAATTGTAGTAGTGAAACATAGCTATATTTGCAGAAAGGAAAACTAAAAAGAGAGACAGAAAGTTTGTTAGTAGCTGCAGAAGATCAAGCATTGAGGACTAATTGGATAAAAGCCAAGATAGCCAAAAAACCAAGTAGATTCCCAATGTAGGTTATGCAAATCAAAAGAGGAAAGCGTTACTCATATAGTGAATGTAGCATGCTGGTACAGAAAGAATGCAAGAAAAGACATTACAACATATGTACATAGCTAGGGAGTTATGTAGATACTAATAAATGATATGAATATGAACCTAATAAAATATTAGAAAGTAAGAAATACAATATGTTGTGAGACTTTCAGACTGACAAAGTAATAGAAGCTAGAAGGCTTGATTTAGCAGTAGCAGATAAAGAGAATTTAAAGTGCCAGATAATTGACTTTACAGTCCCAAACGATGAAAAGATCAATATGTGAAATGTACAAAAACAAAAAAAGCAAATTACCAGGACTTAGCCATAGAATTACAGAGACTATGGTAAGTGCGGATAAAATGTATCCCAGTAGTTATTGGGGCATTGGAAACTATTCCTAATGATCTGGATAGATGGATAGAGGAAATAGGCATAAAACCCAGTTTAGTGCAGCTGCATAAAACTGTTATTAGAGACAGTTAGGATACTTAGGAGGGTACTTGGCATCTAAAGTTATTTGTTGTACCACTATATCAGGATTTTTTTTTCTTTTCAAACAGACTAATCTGTGGTGTGTATAGGAAAATAGTAGTAACAATAACAAAAGCAACAACAACAACAATAATAATGATAATAATAATAATAATAATAATAATAATAATAATAATAATAATAATAATGATGATGATAACGTAAAAGTAACATTACTGCACATCATTTTGTGCAAACTACATATAATTTAATATGAGAAAGTTTAATCTCTCTAAACACAGAACATAGACGCTATTAGATATAATTAACATTATGTCATTACTAACGATTGTGTTTGGAAAGCAATTGCTTCATAGTATCACATTTAACATCTAAATGAAATTTAACATCTAAATCCTATTTCAAAAGAAGGTACATCCTTTTAAAAACCACGTTTTAACAGTA
>NC_068981.1:141836351-141841706 GCF_001194135.2 Octopus bimaculoides | reverse complement strand
TGAGACCCTTGATCATGTTGTCTCCATGTGCAGTCTTCTCAACAGGCATGATATAGCAGCACAATATATTCACTGGGGAATTTGCAAAAGCCTGGACATGCCCCATGATAAAATCTGGTGGGAATACAAACCCTCTCCAGTGCTTGAAAATGATCACATCTCACTCTTCTGGAACTTCAACATTGAAACTGACAGAAAGAAAGATGCGAATAGGCCACACATTATAGTGAAAAACTTCAGACAAAACTCATGCCTCCACATTGATATGACTCTCCCAATCGATATAAACGTATCTGTCAAGACCTACCAAAAATTGAGCAAATATAAATCTCTTGAAATAGAAGTTAGTAAAATGTGGAACTTGAAGACTAAAACGATACCTGTTGTCATAGGTGCCCTAAGAATGATAGCAAAAGGAGCTGATTGCTACCTAGTTCAGATACCACGTAATCCCAAAATCGCAGAAATTCAAAAGATATTGCTCATGGGAACTGCCCATATACTACGTAAAATACTGTCTATGTAATCTCAAATTTTAAAACTTAAAACAAACTCATAATTATTTTATAGTTCTTTAAACATTCTCTAGAACAATACTATGTACAAAACCAAATATATGGCACCCTAGGCATAACACTAACATGAATTTCTAATTTGTCTCCTGAAGTCTTTCGGTGAGACTCGGAGCCATCTTGTACAAATGCAAAGCAAAAGTCAAGCATAAAATAACAACAACAACAACAACAACAATAATGATAATAATAATAATAATAATAATAATAACAACATCAGCAAAAAATACCTTAGAAATGAGAACGCAGGTTTGGGTTCAGAATTCTACCAGGACACCTAATGAAACCTGGAGAGTAAATCAGCCGAAACTTTGTGATAACCACAAAAAAGATGACGACACATCCGCCTAATGTAAATAATGTATATAATGTACAGAATTCATCATCTCAAAAATATAGAACAGTATTATACATATATACACATACAAAATGCAAAATGATAGATAAAATCAATTATACATAATACTTGAAATCATTTTCCCGATTGAATGGTGAACTATTGAGAAACAGCAGTTTTTGCATCTCGATTATAGATTTAGATTCTAACCAATAATTCTTGCTGGTTTCGGTTACTTCAGTAACAGTCGCAGTAGCAATCTGCAGACGCTGGGTTTAATAAAACCACAAAGAACCTGCCTAATCAAGAGACGATTTATGAAAGACACTGTCAAAATATGTTAAACATATTGCACAACAATGTAATCTACACATGTAATGGAGTTAATGCTTACACGAATGGGTGCAGGTGCACAAAACTACGCTTATGCATACATATGCTTATTCACACATGCATGTATATGTATGCACGGATGTACGCCCATATAAAGTAATCAAGATGATAGTAAAAACCAAAAGAGAATGCGTTGTTTCCAGCCCTCACCTCTCTCTCTCTATATACATATATTCATTCGTAAAAAAGCACGAAACGCGTGTGCACCTTTGTATGCATGCTTATGTGCATACATAAACATACATCCGTGCATACGTACATATGTATGTTTATATATATATATATATATATATATATATATATATACATGTATACATACACACATACTTTTGGACATCCAAATAGAAAAGCGGAAAAGTCGCTGATCAATTATACTTGACATTTAAAGTCGAAACATCATTTGATATAAAATGGGGGGAAACAATTTTTCATCTAAACTGTACACTACCAATAAAACTCCTTGTCAGTTTCGCACTTATGAATCGTTTGAAATCTAAACATCAAAAACTTAAATGTTACTCAAAATTACTTTCATCATACAAACATAAACTTCAAATCATTTTTAACCAATATTTTTTTTTTATCTCTCCTAACAGGCAAACTCAGCCAATGAAACAGTCATCCGTATACAGAAAATGTGAACAAAACAACTAACGAAACGGTACCAGAACTATAAATCCATGTCACTAAGTTTATTAATTTTACTGGTATCAGCATCAAAAACTATTTGTTGGTAATTGAATTACCTCGTTAGAAGACGCATTTGTTTCGAAATTGCTATGAAATGTCATTGAGTTAATGATAAATTTGTGACTATTTTTTACTCCATTATTTCCATATTTTAGAATTTCTTTTTGTTTTTAACTCAGATATAAGGCACATTTACCATTACACATGTAACTAACAGTAGTAACATTTCTATTAATAACAGTTGATTGGTAACATAGAAACGTTTAACTCAAGGAAACTTATATATACTACTTAATAAGTTTTTATTATACAATCATTAAACGATTCAGCACTTAATTTTGCATACTGAGTCTTTATTAAATTTCATTTTAACTAAAGTACTTCATTTTCATTAATCTTAATGCTTAATCTAAATGTATTCCCAACTCAAATCATAATTAATACTAATCTGACAACGACATATTAGTCATTCTTTTTACGAAACACCAACAAATTATACTTTTACACATTCCCAGTTTTCTTCCCAATAACTAATGGAAACCAAATTTAACTTTCCTGTTAATTGTAGAAACATATATATATTTCTAATTCTAATCTAAAAGAAGTTATTTCTATTAATGCATTATAAATTCTGATTTTCCATCTATTTCCTCACATAATTTTCTCTTTTGGGCTTTGTATTGTTTGTTGCGATAACATTTAAACTCCACACATAAATATCTCCGCTGTTATAAAATATATTGACTTTTCCTTGTTTATATGTCTTATATTTATGCTTAAATTCAAGTATGTTTGAGATGTTAATTCATGAAAATAATGAGGCATAATACTAACACAGTCCATTATCATATTTCCATCTCTCTTCATTTCCTACAATTTTAATTACAAGTAATTTTTAAACACTTCTTGTTAGAGCACATTCTTTAAACAATAAAATTCTAATCATCTGCTAATTCTCAAAATAATATTAGCTAGTGAAATATAAGCATAAATTATTCCTTTCTTTTGCCTTAGAAATGCATTAGGGAATGTACTGCTTCTATAGGAAATTTTCAAAACCTATCAACAAAAATATGAAAATTGTTTTCAAATTATTTATTAACGAAAATGTTGGTCATCCCATAAATAATGCGGTTTTGTCAATCATTCGAAGTAAAATTCGGAGGGGGACGGAAGAAGCTACCTGCATCAGCTTGCTATAAAAACTGGTAGCAATTTTACCTTGTGCTTATTGTTAGTATAAGTTTTGAAGAATGCAGTTCGATTGTAACAGTTATTTTTTACAAAGCTAACCCAATGGAAAGTGCGAGGAATGCAGTATATGGGTATCGGACAATAAGCGTAAGCCAGTGTCAATGGTGGGTCCAGAAATTTCGAGGCTGAAACAACAGCCTAGAAGACGAGCCTCGTCCTAGAAGATCTGTAGAGTTCGACGAGGACGTCATGCAATCTCTGATGGAACAAAATCCCATCATAATTGTTAAGGAACTAGCAGAGAAGCTTGGATTTGGTCATTCAACATTTCATCGGCACCTTGCGTGCCATTGGAAAAGTCAACAAATTGGGTCAATATGTTCCTCACATGCTGTCCGAGTCTAATCGCGCGCAGAGCGTAAATGTGTGCTCTTCTTTGCTGTCATGTCTCACGAATAAACCTTTTTTGAACCGAATAGTGACTGGTGACGAGAAATGGGTTCTTTATAATAATGTCAAGGGCCGAACCAGTCGGCAGGGAAAGGAGAAACACCAGCACCCGAGGCTAAAGATGGTCTTCGCCCACGTAAATTGTTGTTATTGGTTTAATGGGATACAATAAGTTTAGTCCACTTTGAACTTTTAAACCCAAAACAAATGGTAACAAAGGGGATCTACTGCGAACAGACTGAGCGGCTTAAGCCAGCACTAGAAGAAAAATGACCATCTTTGTTTTCAAGACGAAAGATGTTCTTCCATCAGGATGATACACAGCCACATACAACGAGGATGACATTCCAAAAGTTGGAACTAGTTTAAATGGGAAACGATACCCCACCCATCATATTCGCTGGACATTTCCTCATCTGATTATTATTTATTCCGCAGTCTTCAATATCATTTGGAGGGAAAAAATATGAATTCTATAGATGCGGTCAGAACAGTACTGGTGGAGTATTTACCGTCACGGACAAGTGAATTTTGGAAGAGAGGTCTTACAAGACTACCAGATAAATGGAAGAGCATTGTAGAAAATGAAGGAGTGTATATTTTAGCTTAAAAAAGAACTTTGTTTATCTGAATTTTGAAAAATAAAACAAGTATTTAAAAGCGCATTATTTATGGGATGACCTAATAATAGTTTGCATAATTTTCTTTCTTGCATTTAGTGTGAATTCCAATTTGCGATATACTCAAAAATATTCATCTTATAAAGGAATGTCATTTACTTTTTTATGATTTACAATTTCATTGTTTATCTCTAACGCATACTAGTGTTTTCTTAAATTCCAGAGGCAATTAAATCTTGGCAACAACAGTGATATAATTTCAAAAATTTAAAGTATTTAAAAGGTATTTCCACTCACATATAAATCAGATACATCATTTGAAATGTTTTATAAAAGGATACGTATATTATGTTTAAATTTTAGGATTTTGTTATAATTTTATTCAAACTAATCATCTATTTCATTTGATGCATAAATTAATTATAGCATAAATATGTACATATATAAGTGTATGAGTGAGTGTATATATATGTGTGAGTGTGAGAGAGAGAGTTCTTAACTACAGAATAAGACTCGTACACTGCATTTAATTATACTCTGCAATATTATCTCAAGAAAACTGTATCCCTTTTCCGAACCCTTGGGCTTCACAGAAAATTAATACCAGTAATATACAGGAACTTGATCATACAATCATTTAATGAAATGTGGTGTAAGATATTTTTATATGAATAACACCCATTATTATTTACAAAGCTGCAGTTTTTGCATCTGATTTATTTTGAAATTTTGAACCGATTTTAATGAAATTTACAACATATTTCATTTTGAAAAACACACAAAGAACAATATGTATAATGAAGAGCAACTCAGGCTGACACGAGAAGTTCTTTAATTTATATTTACTGTATGTGTATAGAACTTATTGCTTTCAAAAGATTAATTATTTTACTACATATTTCTGCCCTGAATAAATGCATACAAACATACGTACATGCATGCATGCATACATACATACATACATACATACATACATACAGGCATACATACATACATATATTTATATACACATATATATCTATAACCATCCATCCATGCATCTATCTATCTATCTATCTATCTATCTATCTATCTATCTATCTATCTATCTATCTATCTA
>NC_068981.1:141835149-141835980 GCF_001194135.2 Octopus bimaculoides | reverse complement strand
ATATATACTTTATTTAAAAGCAGCAGAAATATAACAAAAAAACCGTTACTCTGAGTTTCACGTTCCCGTTCATCGGACAGTTTTGATATCTATATATATATATATATTATTATTATTATTATTATTATTATTATTATTATTATTATTATTATTATTAAAGATGCAAAAATATCACAAAAATATCATAGGAATCTGGTACTCAGAGTTTCATGTTCCCGTTCGTCGGACAGTTTTGATTCTCAGACAATTAGTTTTTTTTTAAATATTTGTATGATGTTTTTGCACCTTTAGTAATAAAGTACATTAATCTACCTTCGGTATTCGAGTAGTATTTTTCCGTCCTTGTTTCGCACTATATGTATCCAACATATGTTTCTATTTTCATTCTCTTATTTCCCTTTCTACTTCCTATATCTCACCCTCTCCAAAATAACGTCTTATATTGAACTCTACTATTTCCCTCTATTTAATTCACTCATATCGTCTCTGATGAAGCGATATCTCTCATATCGCAGAAACAGCTGTAAAACTAACTTTCTCTTTATAAATGTCTCATAAATTTCTTGGCTTTGTTGTCTCATTTTTTAACATACACATACACAAGCACGCACACGCAATCACACACACACAGATACAAGCACATACATACATACATACATACATACATACATACATACATTCATACATACATACATACATTCATACATACATACATACATACATACATACATACATTCATACATACATACATACATTCATACATACATACATACATACATACATACATATATATACATACATACATACATACATACATACATACATATATAT
>NC_068981.1:141832909-141833389 GCF_001194135.2 Octopus bimaculoides | reverse complement strand
AGCAATTTAACCGGCCCGTCGGTCCAGCGTCCCACAGTGGAGACGCTGTTAGACGGCATGGGCTTGCTTCTCCAGTTGCCGAGCCGCAAGCCCACTGACTTATCCCGGTTAATTTTTGCTCCCGTTACCGCTTCGTATTCTTTTAGTCTCTCGCCGACCAGCTCGATGTGCTTTTGGCTCGACACTATGACGGTGACGTCGTCCGCGTATGCAGACACGCTCGTCCCACATCCCAGCTCTCGTGGGATGCCCCTCAGCGTCGCCAGCTTCCGTAGTAGAGGCTCAAGAGTCAATACACACAGAAGGGCCGAGAGGGGGCATCCTTGACGAACCGAATGCATGATGCCGAAGGGTTTGGATAGATGACTGTTTACGCGAACTACCGAGCGCATGACGCTGTATAAGGCAGCGATCCAACCGCGGAAGACGGGACCGAAACCAGCCGCTATGAGGACGGCTTCCAAGTAGTGATGGTCTACC
>NC_068981.1:141832429-141832899 GCF_001194135.2 Octopus bimaculoides | reverse complement strand
CCGAAACCAGCCGCTATGAGGACGGCTTCCAAGTAGTGATGGTCTACCCTATCGAAAGCTTTTGATTGATGCAAATTGATCAGCGCTCCACCCATGTCAGGTTCCTTAACTACTCTGTCCATGATGTAGCGGATCAGATGGAGGTTGTCATGGATACTCCTACCCGGCACGGCGCACGTCTGCGCCCTGTCGACTAGTTTCTCGATGACAAGCGCCAACCTCTCGGCTAACACTTTGGCCAAAATTTTCAAATCTGCGTTGAGCAGATTAATGGGCCGAAAATTATCTATGACGTTCCCCTTGTTTGGGTCTTTCTTTAGTAGTGCCTCTGCTCCTCGCTTTACAAAGACGGGGATGCTCCCGTTTTGCTGCCAGTTGCAGTAGACAACTGCCAAGACGCCTCCAAACAAATCTGGCATATGACAATAAAGTTCGTAGGGCAAACCATCCAAGCCTGGCGACTTGTCTCC
>NC_068981.1:141830870-141832063 GCF_001194135.2 Octopus bimaculoides | reverse complement strand
TGTTGACGATGGCACCCGTTAATGCTCTCTTAACTAAAGTGCTAATCCGGTCCCTGTAAGCCTGGCGTGCCGTGAACGACGCGTTCAGCTTCCAGTAACCGGGACCCTGTCTATGTGTCTTATCTAAGTCAAGCGTACAAGTGACAAATTTGTGGTCTGTGTAGCTGACTATGTGGAATTGTGGACAACCTACTCTATCCTTATCCACTGTCCTACAGAATACCCTATCTAAGTACGATCTGGACGACCCGATGCGGTTACTCCATGTCCACATTGGCACATTCGGGTGGTCTAGTCGGTACCTGTGAGACAGTTGGAAACGTCTGAGCAGGTCTTTGAGGCTTTTGTATCCCTTTCTATTGCTATCGCTGCCTGCGTAATCTAGATGCGTGTCCAGGGTAGCGTTCCAATCCCCCACTAAAAGTAAAGGTCGAGACGTTCCCAAGAAAACCTCTAGACGTCGATATAAATCTGGCCGGCCTGCATAAACTGCTATCAGTCGAAAAGCACACCCATTGCTGCCGTCAACATCCAAGACGACCATAGGGTCTAGGAAAATTGCTTTTACTTTGAGGTCCAAACTCTTCCGGAGAAGCACCGCGGTGCCTCCTCCACCCATTCTCGGCAGACACGGAGAAAAATAAATGTTGAAATGTTCGCCGAACATGTGCTGGAGGGCCCGCGGGCTGTTGAGTCTGGTCTCGCTGATGGCTATGACATGCAGATTTTGGGACTTGATGTCGTTTAACAGATACCCTTGTTTTCAAGGTGACCCCAAGCCACGTACATTTATACTGCCTATTTTGAGCATGATCCTATCAAAATTTGTGTTTTACACACGAAAGGAGAGAGAGAGAGTTACTTACTGTCCGAAAGTTCTTGGTTCTTCGCCTCACAGTCTTCCCTCAGAATGTTTTTGTACAGTTTTTTAGATAGATAAATAGATAGGTAGATAAACATATACATATACATACATACGCACGTGCGTACATGAATACGGAATATTTATATTCATTTGATAATCATAAACATAGTTGCAGGAGTGGCTGTGTGGTAAGTAGCTTCCTTACCGGCCACACGGTTCTGGGTTCAGTCCCTTTGCGTAGCAACTTGGGCAAGTGTCTTGTACTATAGATTCGGGCCGACCAAAGCCTTGTGAGTGGATTTGGTAGACGGAAACGGAAAGAAGCCCA
>NC_068981.1:141829879-141830860 GCF_001194135.2 Octopus bimaculoides | reverse complement strand
ATATATATATATATATATATATATATATATATATATATATATACAAAAATCTACACTATTCCAATATATGAGGTGGTTTGAAGATATAATATGCATCTCTGTTAACCCTATAATAAATTCAATGCAAACTTTTAATGTGTCCATAAATTTCTAGCCATCAAAAATACATTATTTGATGCTTAGTTAGAAATATATTGAACAAAAAGCTTTCAGCAAATGACCAAATCTCCAATAATAATGCTGAGTACTATACCGAATCTTTCGGTAAAATAAAGCGTTGTTGAGTTAGAATTCGGTTTCTTTGCAATACCAAATTTAAGCGAGGATTAATGTGAATACAAATAAGACGTTTGGTAGTAACCACCTGCTAGTGCCATATTTTATGATAGATATGCGTTTGGGACACATGAGGGACGGTGATGTGATCAGTGAATCAACACTCAGTATTGGAATAACATGAGTCTGCCAAAGTGAACGATCAAATACCCGGTTCCCGTGGTGACTCCGGTAGTTTTTAGAGGATACTGACCGAGTCGAACAAAAGCAAGGTTGGGCCAGAATCTTGAACCGTTGAAACAGGGAGGAAACTCAGTAAACGTGACAAATGTTCTGGGGCTGATATGCGGTCCAATGTTGGGAAGAGGTGAAGAAGAACGCACGTTATATGTTATGGTACGCCATTCTAGTGTATCCACCATCCCTGTCGTCTGCTATGATTATTACACTAACTGAATAACAGAAAATGTTCTATATCCTACATTGAAATGCCCTTAGGTCTCTACCCTTGAATTTGCTCATATATCAGCCAATACATACATACATACATACATACATACATGCATATATGTATGTAACTCTATATGCGCAGTAAACTATAACATAAAAATAAAAATCGAACGGATATGTTTAAAGAAATAGTAACAGGTCGAGACACACACACACACACACACACACACACACACACACACACACACACACACA
>NC_068981.1:141825628-141829836 GCF_001194135.2 Octopus bimaculoides | reverse complement strand
TATATATATATGTATGTATGTATGTATGTGTGTGCGTGTACATGTATGTGCATGTTTAGGTATGTGTATGCACGTATGTGTATGTATATATATTCATATATGCATGTATATATGTATATGTATGTATGTATCTATAAATATTATCTTTTATCAGTCATTAGACAACGTCTATGCCGGGGCACCGAACTGAAGAACTTTAGTCGAACCAATCGACCTCAGTAATTATTTATTTTAAACCCACTACCGTTATCTATTATATCCATATATATGTATGCATATGTGTGTGTGGTTGTGTGTGGATCTATCTGTCTACCTACACACACACAAACACACACATTCACACACTTATAGATCATGAAAATAGATCGTGATAATCCCGGCTTATCAGTGTTTATCTGACAGATGTTTATTTTTTTGTCTAGTCATATATAGCGTTTTGCTGAGATATTCATATGGAGGATGAAATAATAGAAATGAAAAATAGGTGTGGTGTATGCTTATACATTCAGCGGTGAAGAATAGCAGGAAGTAAGCGTGCGTTTTTGTGTATGTAGGTGGAGAGGAAAGGATGGTTTGGTAAATGATGTTTGTTATTGTTTGGGTTCAGTCAGACCTTCAAATAACGGAAGATTTTTAGAAGTAAAGTTTTATAGGGGGTCATGTGGTCATTTTCAGCTCACGATTTGTGTGTTGGACTTATGATTGTAAGATTGTAGTTTCGATTCCTGGACCTGGTTATGCATCATGTTCTTAAGTAAAACACTTCATTTCACGTTGCACTAGTCAATTCAGCTGGCAAAAATCCTGCGATGGACTGGCGTCCCGTCCAGGTGGGGGATATATACGCCATGGAAACCGAGAAACCGGTCCTATGTGTCTATATGACTTGGGAAGGAACTAATGCTTACAGCCCCATTGTTCCAGGTTCACTCCTACAGCGTGACACCTTGTACAGGGGTCGATTCTTTGGACTAAACACTTCTCAAGGTGGTGCCCCAGCATGGCCTCAGTCTTGTGACTGGAAAGAGTAAAAGATGAAAGAACACCAGTTCGATTATTGCCTCATCAATATAATAACACCATGTAGGTGGAGAGCTGACAAAACCGTTAGTACGCTGCGAAAAATTCTTAGCAGCATTTCCTCCGATTTTACGTTGTCAGTTCAAATTCCACCGAGGTCTACTTTGCCATTCATCTTTTCGGGTTCGACAAAATAGTACCAGTTAAGCACTGGGGTCGATATAATCGACGTAGCCCTCCCTCTAAATTGCTAAATTCTAGCAGACACTCATGCTTGGATCCTTTCAAGCTCAGTTCTATTTTATCCTTAGCCATGTTGGGGCTCATTTTCGAAGAGCTTTCGCGGCTCACTCCGTTTTCTAATGTATACGCTATATCAGTGCTCCGCAATCTTTTTTTCTCATTTGCGGTACAGTTATATCCTTTTCAAAATTATGACCTTTTCAAAATTCGGCGGAACACCTGAACTAAAATCATAACTGAATATATAGGGGAAAAAAATTACATTCGGGTTACAATGTGGCATACCTAGCATTGTCTTGTGGTACACCAGTGTGCCGCAGCATACCAGTTGCGGAGCACTACGCTATACGAATCGTATAATCATCCTCATACAGCAGTCTGTGCTTTCTTGTTAACGAAATCATCACGTGTTCACAAGCAATTATGCATATACACGAATCTATCCTGAGATATTAAGTACTTGTTTTAAAAGTCACTTTCTATTTTCAAGTATCTCTTAGTTTTAGCTATAATTATGAATCTGTCTCTCTCCCGCCCCCTCTCTCTCTCTCTTCACACACTCACACACACATAGAGTAATGGAGAGGGTGAGACAAAGATAGCTAGATAGATTAATATAGGTACTTATATATGTACATACGGACAACTAAAGCTCTTGTATGTCTATATATTTTTAATGACTTACATATTCGGTTGCTACAGTATATGCAAATATATACAGTAATATCATCACATAACACGACACATCCCCCATATATATAAAAATAGACACACACACACATACAAACACATACACACACACATAAACGCGCACACATTAGTGTTTGCTTTTCTCTGTGTTCATATGTATGAGAGTATGTTGTGTATCAGTTGTGAATGCATCACACGATCAATGGGGTCTATATATGAAAAAGAATGAGGGAAAATATATTACCGTTGTGTGTGAGCATAAAAAAAAACAAAAACAAGCAAACAAACAAATAACAACCTCCAACTTTCTTGAAGAATAGAGCGAGCATTTTAAACTTGGAAGGCAGGTGTATGTTATATACATGTATGAGTCTATAAATTGATTTGAATCATAACGTGTACCACCCCCGCGGCCGGCACCACCACCATCACCAGCCCTTCTCCCTACTACTACTACTACTACTACTACCACTACTACTACTACTACTACTACTACTACTACAACTACTACTACTACTACTACTACTACTACCACCACCACCACCACCGCCGCCACTACTACTACTACTACTACTACTACTACTACTACTACTACTACTACTACTACTACTACTATTGCAGCTGCCATGATCATCACTGTTATGAACCGATTGTGACTAGTTATTACAGGCTACAGGCTATCTCCGTCATCACCGTCACGACCACTAACACCACCGTCAACTCCACTATCAGAACTATAACGAACTTCACTAGAATCAGTAGCTTGACGCACCGCATCCACTTCCATCGTCATCTGTACTACTTTCCACCCCCACAACTGCTGTTATTACATTCCCGCGAAATTCCGGGGTAAGTCAAACAGTCACTCTTTCTAAATCCACTGCCACCGTCCGTCCCATCGCCTGACATTCATCAGCCTTCACATTCGTCCTATCTCCACTACTTTATCGTCATTACATCTCACAAACCAACTCAACTACCTTCATCCACTGCCATCATCATATCAGCAGCAGCCATTGCTTGGCACCGTCGCATTCACTAAATCACAAACATTACGACCCCTCTTCTTTAACATCATATCTACCCTCGCTTCTTTTACCAAAATACAGCCACTACCATCTTCCATCATAAAACTCTCACTACCGCCAGCGACACCACACTAGCAACCACCAAATGAACCAAACTACCACCGCTGCCATCGTCTCAGCATCAGCAAGAACAACACTACCGCCATTACATACACTTAACCACTACATACAACACCACCACCACCGCTGCAATAACTACAATCACCATCACCACCACTACCACTACTCTTTCCACTACACGACTACATTATTGGTATATTCTCTAGAAATTCGGAAAAAAAAAAATTAAAAGGCAAGCAATCACGAGAGAATATGTAAAGCGTTTTGACAAGGCACATGCTGTTCTGATACGTTATCAGAAAATCTTCAAGCGTGGTATTGTGGGACATTGTAATTTTCGGAATGTTAAGGTGGCATATGGTAAACAGTTACGTTCTACTATCGGCTATACTTATCGTACGAGGTTTTCAGTAGTTCGTTATTCTTGCCTGGTTTCTACGAAGCGGATGGAGGAGAAAAGACTTTCGACCTTGATGGGCCAACAGTCCTTCACAAAATGCTATCTTACAACTTCTGCTTGCTATTAAAATTTATCATGCTGCATGATAACGCATAACATGCATTATATTTTACTATATCTGCCTTCACATGAAGATGAATTTCGAATTTTCGAATGATTCCCACAGACGAGTTGTTTGTAATGGGTTATAAAATTATGGAAAGAATTTTTCCACTTAGAAACCATAAAGAATTCGTGTGTCAATCTGTTTAGATAATTCCCTTTAACTTCAAATCCATCCATGAATTAGCTTTGGTATAATGGAAATAACAAGGTACATTATTTGAATTAAACTATGTGGACATTGATATGATAATTAATGACTATTTGTAATAGCATTGTGATGTGATAATCATGTGATAATTAATCAAATAAATTGATTTTTCTTCTAATATTATCTTTACTGAATATAATGATGGGACAATGAATTAAATTGTCCATGATTCATTGGCTGGAGATTCAAATGAAGACGTCCCGTAAACTAAGTGCGTTGTTGGTCCACTATCAAAGACTTCCTGCTCATATAGTTTCCTTGCTGACCAAATCACATTCTGTGCTACCGATTATAAATGTGTATATATATATATATATATATATATATATATATA
>NC_068981.1:141820211-141825399 GCF_001194135.2 Octopus bimaculoides | reverse complement strand
TATATATATATATATGATCAATACGTATCGAGATTGTTTCTATAGTATCGAAGTTAAAGCACGCAGGGTAAAACCGCTTTGCACTGAGTGATCCTGAACACTGTTGTGTATGCGCACGACGTTTTAACGTTCTAGTTCACTTCCGCTGTTTACAGCAGCGCTTGGAAGGAAGGTGTGTATCGTGTGAACGTCGCAGTGAACGTGTCTGAGAAAGTTGTCAAGGTGATACCTGCTCAGAGGCCTACGCAAGGTCGCGGGAAAGTGTATGAAGAGGAGTGGATGAGCCTCATACAAGTATACAAGTGTTTCAGACGTTTCCAAGATCGCCGAAAAATGTCGATATTGATGAACGTTCTTGGCGGCCCGCAACCAGCAGAACTGAGGAAAACATCACAGATGTGCGAGCAGCTGTGAGGGAAAATCGTCGATTCACCATCTGTGAGTTATTAAAGGATGTGCAGATTAGTTACGGTTCAGTTCAGTCCATTATCAGTGAAGATTTGAATATGAGACGCGTGTCTGCCAAGCTTGCGCGAAAACTGCACTCAGTTGACCAGAATGACACACTGGTTTCAGTTGCACAAAATCACCTTGATTGTGTCGAGAACGATGAAACGTCTTTGAAAACTTTGCGTAGACTTCTGAGCAGGTATCGCCAAGCTTTTGGCAAAATTTGATGCAGGTTCTCAGCCCAACTTTGTCTTCAATAATCATTGCGACGATCACACGCTACACACCTTCCTTCCACGTATATATGTTGGTGATTCTTCATGAAAGCACAAACTTCGCACAATATTATTAGCCTTTTCTAGTTAAGCTCCAAGTAAATAAAAAAATGTATACGTTTGCACGGAAAGGACCCTTATTAGTAACTACTTCATATATTAATCCCTAAAACATTTGTACACGCATAGCCTTTAGATCTTTACATATAAATTTACTATATTATTTTCCACACAATCTATTAACATCGTGTTAATACAAGGCAATAGATTTAAATCTCTAATTAGAAAGAAGCGAATTTTCTGATAGGCGATATTTGTTATCTTTAATATATCTTATATTAGATATCTTCCATAAGTCATCATATATATATTACATAATAAAAGAAGCTTCCAAGGTATTTACATTATAGAAATAAAATAAGTGGATTTTCGTCGGTTTCGACAATGAATATTCCTTAGTCATAATCTACAGAACAACTTTTTCATTAAAGCAGCATGTGATTGACTGAGTATTTCATGCACAACTGTTTTTCATTGCTAGAAACAGTATAATATTATACGACAAAGTTGATCTTTTGAATTGTACGTCTAGTTAGTGTGACGTGCCTCTACACTGTTTCAGACAACCCATTTCCACTGATCAAATTTGAGTCAACTTTGACGCTGCTTGTGAAAATAACTTGTTTGATGCTTGCCTTGTCTACCATGCTTTCTGGTTAATATTGCAAGCCGATAATAAATATTCGTAATTTGTACATTATTTACATTATTTACAGTTGACGGATATTTGTCCTCATCTTGTTTGTTGCTAACTCAACATTTCGGCTGATATAGCCTCCAACTTCGTCGGGTGTCCTGGGGAAATTTCGAACCTGTGTTCTCATTCCTAAGGTAAACCACGACGCCATATGTCCACGGGCATATGGCGTCGTGGTTAAGAGCGCGGGCTACTAACCCCAAAATTCCGAATTCGATTCCAAGCAGTGACCTGAATAATAATAATAATAATAATAATAATAATAATTATTATTATTATTATTATTATTATTATTTTAATGATTACAACAACAACAACAACAACAACAACAACAACAACAACAACAACATGGAAAAATACCTTAGGAATGAGAACCCAGGTTCGAAATTTCCCCAAGACACCTGATGAAGGATGAATAGTATATTAGCCGGAACGCTGTGTTAACAAACAAGATGAGGACAAATATCCGTCAACTGTAAATAATGTAAATAATGTACATAATTCCTCAGCTCTTGAATATAGAACTGTTTTCGTAATTTGATTCTGATGTAACGTAAATTTTATCAAAGCTGTAAGAATCTCTACCAGGCCACCAAGATAGTTGGTAAATAAACTCTCGAAGAAATCTGCACAATTCTGGTAATAAACGTTAAATAAAAGGAATGACTGGCCTTTCAGTATCCCTCTATATTTTAGATTATACATTCACCGCAGGTTGTCAAGTAGAATCTGTCAAGAGAAGGCAATGTGAAATGGGAATGCAAAAGGAAGGGACTAAGAAAGGCAAAATAGGATGTGTGCAATCATCCCATTTAACGCAGGATTTCGTGTGGTTTTTCACCAGGTCTGCAATTTTCAACGTGTCTGGCATTAGAGTTAACAATCGACAACAGAAGACTCAAAAATGTATATAACTATGGATAGTTCAATGTGGTAGTTACCTTGATCATACAAATAAACGAAAGCCATTCTAGAAGGTGGGCTAAAATAACTCGGTGAAACGTGGCAGTAATGGCTTAGTTAAGAGAGGACAATCTCATAAGGTTATGACTAAAAACGCCCTATGCTTTACCTGACAACTGCTGCAATTAGCTTTTTTTTTTTTTTTTTTTTCTAAAATCAGCATGCTAACACGCATCAACAAATAAGCACGTATGTTCTGATATGAAATCTAACGGTAAAAATCTTGAGCGAAACAAACCAATCAACACGTGACTACTGACGTATAGTACTAATACGAAGATGACTTCAGCGGAAGAGTCCACTTGAACTAAAGCACTCTATTAGAAACAATTCTTGAAAATGAGACCACGTGGTTCTGAAAACGTCGAATATGGATTTAGAAACATCTTTGTTCCATACTGTAAAAAAAAAATAATAAGTGAAGGCGAAAAGTTGAAAATAGAATAACTGAGAAAACTTGGAAACACCCATGAATTTAATGAGCCAGATACTCACACACATATTCACATCACCAAACACACAGGCACATATACATGGATACATAGATATATACTTTTACATATATAAGAATATAACATACACGCACACACACACACACGCGCACCCGTACACCATACGCACATGTGTGTATATATATATATATATATATATATATATATAATACAAAGAATATATATACATGTATACACACATATATGTACATACTTACATCTACATGTGTATATACATGCATATCAGGGTACAGGACGTTAGAACAATAAACTACAGACAACGGAACGAACATATAGGAAAACGGAAAGCCACTTGGAATATCCCTTCATCAGCTGTCTCTATTCTATCTAGACGTTTCGAAATATATATATACTTCGTTTAATAGAATATTGAAACTGAATCAGTGGGTGTGTCAATAATATTGGCATAATGACTACCTAGACACAACAAAAGTTTCCCAGGCTAGCTATGCTTAATTTAATTAGAAAATAACTTATTTACCTAAGCTCTAATATTATCTTCTTCGAAATTGCCATCTTGCATAGTAATACACGATCCCAGCGATCCTGCCACTCTTGAAATTCGACTTGGAAATTGTTCTCTGTAAGCGAAACTTTCACCTGCGATTTGCTCTCGATCTCGACAACGGTGTTAAAACGGTGACCTTTGAGCTGCATTTTCATCTTGGAGAAGAGATGGAAATCCGCAGTGCTACATGTGGTGAGTACGGTGGGTGCCATACACACACACACACACACACACACACACACACACACACACACACACATATATCAGTTTGACATCTGGTGTTTTACAAAATATCTATTTCTTATGCTTAGCTACGAACACATGCTCATATTTCAAAAGGTTGGCCATTCTACCAGTTAATGGTGGAAGATAGGCAAGGTGACATATCAATTCCACCGTGGTGTCCATTTTACAAGAAATATGGATTTACAACTGACATATGTGACGACAACATCAGCAAGGTGAACAACAACTGCATCGCCAGTAGGTGCAACAGCAACGAAAACAACAACTATTATATTGTTGTTTTGATGAAGAGAACGTTATACAAAGATTACTTAAATATAATAAAACAATAACCGTTGACGACGATAATATTTACAACGATGACGCCATTTTCAACAACAATGACAACAATGACAGTGACGGCAAGAAGGAAAGTAGCATCATCGTTGAAGATGACAAGCTTATCATTAACAACGGCAACAAGATCATCGGTAAAATGATGATAAGTAGCAGACGACAAAACATCATTAGCAACAAACCTTGAAGAGCAATAGCTCCGATGATGACAAACTAACGACACAACTAAGACAACAACGGTAAAGACAGCTTCAATTACGACAGTTGCTGCGGAAACAACAGCTGCAACCAAAATGACAAAACCTACAAACGCATGACGATGATATAAACAATAAGCGGTCCAACTAAACCAACAGTGATAATATGAGTAGGGGGGGGGAATTATATCTAATGGTTGGTAGGGAATTTGTGGGTATTGAGAATGATTATGATACCGATGCTGATGTTGATGGAAGAAGAAGAAGAAGAAGAAGAAGAAGAAGAAGAAGAAGAAGAAGAAGAAGAAGAAGAAGAAGAAGAAGAAGAAGAAGAAGAAGAAGAAGAAGAAGAAGAAGACGAAGAAGAAGAAGAAGGAGGAGGAGGAGGAGGAGGAGGAGGAGAAGGAGAAGAAGTAGAAGATGATGAAGAAGAAGAAAGATGAGGGGGAGGAGGGGAAGAAGAAGAAGAAGAAGATGATGAAGAAGGAGGAGGAGGAGAAGAAGATAATGAAGAAGAAGAAAGATGAGAAGAAGAAGAAGAAGAAGAAGGAGAAAGAGAAGAAGAAGGAGGAGAAGGAGGAGGAGAAGGAGGAGGAGGAGGAGAAGTAGAAGATGATGAAGAAGAAGAAGAAAGATGAGGGGGAGGAGGGGAAGAAGAAGAAGAAGAAGAAGAAGAAGAAGAAGAAATGTGTGAAAGAGGGATAGTGAACGAAATAAAATCTTTTAGCGAAACCTCTAAAGTTATTGAGGGCTGGGGCTGGTGATAGCGCTTCTAGTGGACGGGGTTATTATCTCCTCTCTTTCTCAAGAAGTTAATGTGTGACCCTTCCTTGCGATTTCATTTAATACCCGTAGGCTTTCTCTGTACACTCAGTTACTTTTACTTCCTTTCCTTCTAACAAACACACTCTGTTGCTCACTCACCCATTTTCTCTTCCTCTGCT
>NC_068981.1:141815736-141820102 GCF_001194135.2 Octopus bimaculoides | reverse complement strand
TATATATATATATATATATATATGTATGTGTGTGTGTGTGTGTGCGTGTGTGTGTGTGTGTGTGTGTGTGTATGTGTGTATGTATGTCTGTAAGTATGTAAACATGTATATGTTTCATTTCAAGATATTGGCAGGTATGCGTATCATAGCAGTTTCTTAAAATCAAACGTGACATGCTAGCAGAAAACCGTCCGGGAAGTTTTTTGCTAGTAAGTGTAATGACTCATCATTTCATGTACATGATATCAAAATAAGAATAAAATGAAGAAGAATGACATATATACTCTGAGATTCTTCAGAAAAATAGAACAGGAAACCATATTGTTCCTGTGAAAGAAATTTGGTCTCAACCATTTAGATTGTTGACCTAAAGTATGTAAATAAGTTATTTATATGCATAAATATTAAGAGGAACAGATTTTCATTAAAAAGGATTACTCCGACTACCCTATCAAATACTTTTCGGATGATATATAGTATTTCGTATTTCCTCTTAGTCACTTGCCTTTTGTTTAAAATAATGGGAATTCCTAGTCTTTCAACAATCCTTGAATGGTCTTTCAACAAACTTGTGTATGACGTAAATTTTGTGGAAGTTCTCATTACTGACTGAATTTAGACGAGGTCATGGGAATGAAGTGGTGGTATATTCTGATTTCTTATAGCCGGACATGATATATATATATATATATATTTACATTTAACTCTTGTCGTCAGATTTCTTTTCAAAATTCAAGAAATTATGTCTGTGGTGTTTCATGAATGTTTGTTCTTAGGCTTATGCTACCTGTATAATGAGCTATTTCGTTGCATTTAAACACGAATATCTGCTGCATGATCAATTTTCTAATTTTTTCTTGAGAATGCTATATATATGATAAAAATGTAAAAATACAATCAAATACTAAAACATGCTAATAGGAGCATGAAGGCAATGATTATCACGTATAAATATGAAATCGTATTTATAATATATGCTTCATGAAAAGACTTTAACTATTACTTCGTCACATAAAACATTAAAATCACTACAAAAATCTATTAATTCAACAACCGCAATGCTAATCAATAAATGAATATGCTAATAATTTAGTAAACTAGCAAACAATATAGAAACAAAATTAAGACAATAAACACAACAGATGCAAAGCCCAGGAAAAGAAATAAAACATTGAAAAATTTAAATACGTAAACTAGCAATAAAATTAATAAAATGCCACTTCGAAACTATCATTAAACAACATATCGCGCATTACATATGATCAACCAACGCATATTAATAATAATGCACTAGAAAAATAAATACGTTAACAATTATTTCAACATCAACAAGCCGCAGTGGTGGGAGCCACCAAAAGCACATACAAACATGCTGAAATACACACAAGCACACACAGGAACACATACACGCATACGCTCACGCACATACAGACACGTGCACACACACACGAACACATACAAGCACGCGCGCATATGCGCCCGGACCGACGCACGCACACACATTCGACTAGTATCACTTACAAATTCATCCGCAATCCTGCTGTATACTTCACGGTTGTAATTGTTCTGTTCGATAAATATATACCATATTATCACCATAATTTATCATACCTTCACATCAAAGAGGATTAGAACATGCTCCATATCATAAGAAAGAAAATAGGTTCAGAAATGCTTGGTTGATAACAAAAGTAAATTATAAACAAAATCTCCGATACCGGATTAGGAATTCAGGAACAATGAACCAGAAATAACGACAGAAACCCCTTTACATAGACAATAGAATTTGAAGGTTAAGATTAGCAATGTTATTGTTTCAAACAATTTGAGAAAATAATAAAATCCCTATTAGCAAAGATGAAATTTGAACATGCATATTAGTGATTATTTTTAAGAATAAATGCAAACACACACAAATAGAAATACAAACGCATACACCTATGTGTTCGTGAGTGTTTATATGTATATGCATTTACATACACATGTATCTATGTGCGTATGTGCATGTATGCATCGTAGCATACATACATTCAGATTTTCAGTATTTGTGTGGCAGTTGGATTGATTCTTGTATTGGTAAATTACCTTAAATTTACGCTTAACTTAAACTAGAAATTATACTAGTCCTATAGGAATATGCCTCCAAACTAATCTTCACTTAAAACCTAATTGCTCACTCTACGACAAGCATATATACACAATTATTAATGCAATGGTAATCGTATTATCTATTAATAGGTCTACAACAAACTGCTACAATATGGAACTAACATGCTGCCGATATCAAGAGCAAAACATTACTCATCATATTTATGACTCGTCCTAAAAAGAACCGGAGCAATTAACTCTCGAACAGCATCATATTTCTCCTGCTGTTTAACCGAAAGTTAATAAAGGTCAGCAACATCAGCACATGAAGTAAAGAGCTGCTAAGAAAAATATTGCAAATACATTGAAATCAATTCAGAAGCAAATGAAATCGATATGCAGTTATCAAAAAATATATTTTGGGATGTTAACATGCCAAAATTTAAGACGACTCTACAAACAACACAAAAGTGCACATTAAAATGTTGTTTACAGGAGCATGCAAATTTGTTTTATTTTTGTGAACGACACCCTTAGAACGATATACCTTTTGAATATATTTAGACCCAAAGACAGACGAAAAAAAATAAAACCCACGATTTGCATGAATACTGCTAAATAAACAACCAGTGTTTAAGAATGCATTGACACGCCCTGACATATTAGAAAGCGCATTTCATCATATTTTCTTTCTAAACTGTTTCTACAGAATTTCTTTTGCAAAGAAACGATCTCAGTTGCTCGATAGAAAAAAATGTAATTTTAAATATGTTTATATGTGAGTTTTGAAAAGTAGTAACATATCCAGAGGAATTGAATCGATAACAGTACTGGAATAGTGTTTAAACTAATGACATTTAAGGTAGAAAGACAATAAGGTCGAATATACTTCAGTTTGAACTCAGAAAATAAAGGCATATAACTAAACTCAAATCAGTCATTTTGTTCGCCGCTTTAACGATTCTAACACTGACCACAATTTTTAATGTTGCACTGGAATGCAGCCAAACTAATAGGAAATTACAATATATGATTAGAAAAATAACGAACCAGCGATCTAGACACCTTGTTTTACTTCCTCTATAGGGCTGTCACAAAGGTGTTATTGCAACAAAACATTATGATTTGTAGTAATAGCCCTCATTCCACTCGCTAAACCCATGTATCTCTTCCTCCACCGTCTCACCGCCATCGTCTTCCCCATCTCACAATCATCGTCGTCGTCGTCGTCGTCGTCGTCATCATCATCATTTATTCAATGGTTCCTTTAGTATTTAACGATTTCAAGTATTTTCCTATTCCGACAGCCTCAACTTTAATATGCTCTTTCTATTTCAGCAATACCTTGAAAGCAATTATTGTTCTCACACGCTTCTACTGGCATTTTTATTATTCCCTAACATATAAGTATTTATAAGTGTATATATAACTGAAAACCAAGAGGAAAGTGGAGATTTATTCCCATCCCAAACTTTTTTATTAAAAAGTTTACAATAGCATATATAACAATGACCAACATATGTTTCTACTGCAGCAACAACACATTGTTCTGTATGCAATTGTGCATCCTGGCCACTGCAATTTCATCAAGAACCCATCACTTAAGACGTTTTTCAAAATGAACTAATTAAAACAAGCTTCCTGGTCTTATAATTACTTCTACTGGTATTACACTTGAATCGTGGTTTTAAAATGTTTATTTATATTACAGTTAATTGTAGCAGGTTTGTTTACATTTTAAGGTATGGGACACATTATTTATTCAGGGATATTTCTCTTATTTAGGGTTTAAAACTCAAGTAACATTGTTGTTTTCATTATAATTATATTTATTAGTATAATTTGCATAAATATTAATTATTACAAACATTATTTTAACTAGTATAATTATTATAGATGGTCAGTTATGTTTCTTCAAATCGTTTAAACGTATATTTTATCCAATGCGGATATCTTATAATCTGTTCCCGTCTACTGTTTATAAAAGTAAATTTAGAAGTGAAAATTTTGTACGTTTCTTCCACACAAAGTCATATCTGTTATTGCCTATACTCTAAGGTTTTGCTTGACTAACTATTTACCAAGCAGTCCTCCATGTGTTAACATGGGCTTCCTAACGAAAAAGTAAACCTCATATTATCAAGATAAACTTGGCCTGAAGAGTAGCCTGCGGTATACACCTCGCTTGGATATTTACCACTTCCGCGTTTCGGCTTGCTATGAAACATACATATATATATATATATATAGAGAGAGAGAGAGAGAGAGAGAGCGAGAG
>NC_068981.1:141813897-141815306 GCF_001194135.2 Octopus bimaculoides | reverse complement strand
TATATATATATATACATATATATATATGCATACACACATATATATATATATATATGCATACACATATATATGTACACACCGACACACGACGCATACACTCACATATATCGAGCATGGCCACACACTTCTTGCAGTCGTATGTAGATTTATCATCTTTTTAATGCGTTTTTACAATAAGCTTTAAGAAGACCTGCTTGCTCGACACGGCTTTGAAATTTTCAGGACTTATATTGTATATAATTTAGTCAATGTCATGAGCAACATTTTTTTTTTTTGCCCACTTGTGCTATTGTCCATAATGCATTTTCAATTTAACAATATTTTTGCAGATCTTTAGGCATAAATATAGCAATGCCTACTTGATGTCCGTGCAGCTAGGTGAACATAAACATGTTGGTTTCGTCTTACGATAATTGATCCCTCCTTTTTAACTAGATCGGCTTTTTGTATAACTAATACGGTTACATTCAGTGACAAGAGCGACGCAAGGATTCATTTGTCCGAGATATATATTCAGCACCGCAATAAATATCAATAGCTTCTTTAATAGACGTAAGTGGTATTTGTGTGGGGTTTATGTGCAGAGATCCCTCCAGGTTGCCTTCTGAAAGGTGATTTCTCATGGTAAACAAGACCAACATTTGAAAGAATCATGCACCTATTCTTAGTACACATGATAATACTTCCACCGTAAGAAATTTCAGCATCTTCAAATTTTGGGAAATTTCTAGTGGTAATATGCATAAAATTCGTGTTTTCCCAAATCGAGGGCCTTGCTCCCTTGTTACAGCTATCCATTCAGTTATACTCATTGCAATTTATTGCAAATTATTAGTATTCAAGTATATTAGGTATTCTTTTGTGATGAAATTTCAGCTGTGCACTACTGGCTAGGCTGTAGTCTCGAGTGGCAATTTCGTATCCATTCCTTCTGGTCTTGCCCTCTTCCGCCACTTCAAATGTTATTCAGATCAACCATTGTTGTTGTGTAAATGCGGTTACATATATAAATACATACTTCTCCACAATATGCATGTCTACGTGCATACATACAATTTATGCGTATATAAATACATAAGTGCGCATAGACACACACACATACGTATATACATGCATACATAGATAGATGCGTGAAAATACACTTACACACACAAACGCAAACACATACATTGTATATGTGTATGTACATTTATATATCATTCACACAAACATGCATACGTACACACAAAAACACATATATGAATGATATATAAATGTATATACAACTGCATAATTATATACGTATGTATGTCTATATGTATATATGTATGTATATATATATATATATATATAAATATATATATATATATATATGTATATATATATATGTATATATATATACATATATATATACATACGTATATATATGT
>NC_068981.1:141812599-141813294 GCF_001194135.2 Octopus bimaculoides | reverse complement strand
GTAGTAGTAATAGTAGTAGTAGTAGTAGTAGTAGTAATAATAATAATAATAATAATAATAATAATAATAATAATAATAATAATAATAATAATAAAATTTTTGTTTGAGGCAGAAGGGCAGCAGATTTGAGATGAGAGTTAAATGTAATTGTTGTGCTGAGAGTTTTGCTTATGTTTCCTTTTCGAATAGGAATATATATTTTTAGTGTTGTCAATTAATGTTTGGAGAATTTTTATTTTACTGCTCTGAAGTACCTACTTTAGCTTTTGTGCTACAGTTTTTCTATTGTGAGTACGCACACACACACACACACACACATACACACACAAATACACGAATGTAAAAAGAAAATCATGACGGAAATGAACCCTTTTGTCTTAACGTAAACAAAATATTTCTTTCCGATGGAAATACTTACATACTTATACATCGTGTGTAGAGATATATGAAACCGTAGTACATAGAAGAAAATGCTCAAGCACACTCACACACAAGCATGCAACCACTAACACATGCACAAACACACGTACGCAGAGATAGGATTATAAAGAAAGAATCAGAGAGCAATATTAGTTTCTCATGGCATATGTCACTCTTCCTCTTTTACATTCATATTCATGTGCAAACTAAATAGGGCAAAGACATGCACTTTACTAGCATATATATATATATATATATATATATATATATATATA
>NC_068981.1:141809937-141811633 GCF_001194135.2 Octopus bimaculoides | reverse complement strand
TATATATATATATATATATATATATATATATATATTGTTTAAAGGATTGATCTATAATTAGATGTACGATAGCTACTTTTAAGTCTTGAGCGTCACGCTACTTATCACCCAGTCTACTTCCCGTACAATGCTGTGATTATTACCGTACTTATTAAAATTAATGAGCATACTATACAGAAAAAATGTAGCGCAAATTACAATTCGCGCTAGTTTTTATTATTTTTCCCCTACGTACGTTTCTCCATCGATGTTAGCGCCAATTTCTGCATTGGATGTTGAAAGTGCAAATCAGCGCTGAAACAGGCCACCAGACTAGCACTACATTGCGTAATGTTGCAAGGATTAAATCAGAGGCATTTGATTTCTGTAATATAATGAAATAAAGTGCTCTTCTAGTGAGATGCTGTGGTTGAGCTTTAAACTGACCTTCCTACGTCCAATGCAGATATCGCAGATAACCATAATGGGAAAACATACGTAGGGAATAAAATGGTATAAATTTGTGTATATCGCAGTTTCTTTTATATATATTATTTCCCCTGTTTTGCACATGCAAGTGCTACCAGTCGAAATCTGCGCATACCGAAGCCAGCAAGTGTATGGAGTCATCAGGTGAGAAAGAGCGCCATTTCGGGACCTACCTCTCGATGGCATCAATGCGTACTGCTCCCCCCTCAGTGATATGAAACCCCAATTGCTTGATCATCTGTAGTCTGGATATGGGTCATGATGATATTTACTTTACGATGAGTTAGGCCTATCGATAACAGCAGCCGCCTCACACTGTGTAATTCTTTTCTTGTATCGTAAATTGAGCTTGTTAACTTTCCCAGTTTCTCCACCGTAGATCCTATCATTTTATAAAGAACTTGACATACCTTGTTTTCAGGAAACAGACTTGAAAGAGATCTCTCTTGCGACGTTTAGCTGGCCTGTGTTCCTATCTGCTTTGGTGCTACTTTGGTGTTTTGTAACTATTTGAATATTTTATACTACAAACTGTGGAAGAAACTGAGTATGCCTTCTGTGAGGAACGGTCAACAAGCAATAAAATGGTTCATCATGGGACATATTTCCCTGTCCATCAAAAGAATAGAATGCGCTTACGTTATCCTTTCACACACAATAATCTATATATATAAAGCAGAGTTCGTGTGTGTGTTTGTGCTTATCCCCCCACCGCCGCATGACAATCGATGATGGTATGTGTATTCGCCCGTAACTTTACGTTTCGGCAATAGACACGATAAAATTAGTACCGAGCTTAAAGAGAATAAGTCCTGCAGTCGATTTCTTCGACTGAAAGAACACTTCAAAGTGGTATCCCAGCATGGTCGCAGTCTAATGAACGAAACATTGTAAAAGATAAAAGATAAATGAATTCAGCAAAGATAATATGCTGCAGAAAAATGTGATAGACACAACGCATTTACTCTACTTTCAAGACAGAGCTGCTAAATATTACCCATAATGAATGTATTGTTGCTGAAATAGGCTGTAGTGGACAGCCACGACTAGAACGCTTTCCTTATATGAAACTAAAATCAGCATCATTCAAATTCAGACTTGTTTATATAAAAACATAACTATCTCTATCAACAGAGTGACACACACAAACACACACACACACACATACACACACACATACACGCGCGTGCGCACACACATATATATATATTTATATATATATATATAT
>NC_068981.1:141803912-141809783 GCF_001194135.2 Octopus bimaculoides | reverse complement strand
ACACACACACACACACACACACACACACACATATATATATATATAATATACAATGCATACAAAGCTATATAATTATTGCGGAATAAAATACAAAGAACAGAAACGTAATATAAGATGTTATGTTACAAATACGTATAAAAATAATAGAAAGTATTGGAATAAAATACATGCAGCTGTAGATTTTTAGATACAATTATTGGCATGTAATATAAATATGCTATTGTATTTTATTCTGTGGTGACAAACAAGTTCTGACAGTCAACATATATCAAATGATATTATGTTGAAAAGGTGATGGTGCAATAGTACACGTATGAATGAAGTATGTATGATTGGAAGGATATATATGTGTGTGTGCGTGTGTGTGTGTGTGTGTGTGTGTGTGTGTGTGTGTGTGTGTGTGTGTGTGTGTGTGTGTGTGTGTGTGTGTGTATGTGTGTGTGTGTGTCTGTGTGTGTGTCTGTGTGTTTGCGTGTGCGTGTGTGTGCATGTGTGTGCGCGTGTGTTCGTGCTTGTATGTGTGTATCTATACAAATAAACACGTGCTCAGATTCCTTCATATATTATTAGCTGTGGATTGTTGAATCGGTATTGCTAGGAAATTTCGAAAGACTTTCAATTCTACTGGCCGACCTCGCTGGAATATATTACTAAAAGTATTTTGAGAAGTAAATGGGACTAAGAGTAACTGACATCCTTCAGAGAAACTGTTATTAATGGTATTAATTGCTGTACACAATTTCAGCATCAGTTTGACGATATTTTAAATAATTGTCTTGTTTTTCTTTCTTTCTTTCCTCTTGGTTAGGGAGAGGATTCAAATACAGATGTTACACGCCTTAATGAAGCTGGAACAGTCGGGCGGTTGAGAATTTCGCGTTTCAATCATGTAGTTCGCTTTACAAACATGTCAAATGTTCTCATTGCAAAACAAAACTGGATGTCTCCTTGTCAAGATGTTCCGGATGAATCTACCTCACGGTAGAAAACACAAATGCGAGAAGCAACATCAAACTCCCTCACTCACCAAATTCTACATATTCAAGGAGGTTTCGAATAATAAAAGTGTAGCAAAATTAACGGCGGTGAGATTGAAATCGGATCATCGATTTTCGAATCCGATCCCACTACGACGTATGCATATCAAGTTTCTTTTAAATCAGGTCGAGCTATAACTTGGGAATGGACCTAGAAAACTGTAGAAGCTCCTCGCATGAAGTCTGTCAGTGATTCAAAGAGCCAGCGTTGTCCACTATGTCGCATACCGACTCTGCTAGACGGTTACGTTAATATTGTCCTTTCTACTAAAAGCACAAGGCTTGAAATTTTGGGTGACGTGTCTAGTTGATTAAATCGACCCCTGTGTGTAACTACTACTTAATATATCGACCTCGAAAGGATTAAAGGCAAAGTCGACCTCAGCGGTATTTGAACTCAGAATGTAGCGACAGAGAAATACTGACGGTTACGTTAATGTTAGAAATGTATGCGGGATGCTCAGTTAAATTATAACTCATTGAGTGGGCTGCTCACGATCACATCTGACATATGTTAGATATACATTTACGCCATTGTTATTAATGAAGTGGGGGTAGCGAGGTGGTCTTTAAAAATCAAGACACATCTAATAGTAGCTTCAAATTTTAGCACAAGGCTAACAATTTTCGGGGAGGGGATAAGTTGATTGCCACGACACCAGTGTTGTACTGATACTTATTTAATCGAACCCGAAGGGTTGAGGTAAATTCAACCACGACGGAACTGGAACGCAGAAGGTAAAGATGAACAAAATGTCGCTAATCACAGGCCTGCTAATTATTCTGCCAGCTCACCGCATTCAGACAAACCAAATATTGGCTTCAAATTTTGGCACAAGGTCAGGCGCTTAGTGAGAGGCCTAAGTCGGTCAGTTAACGATTATGTCAGCTCGCTAACTTCAGACAAACCTAATATTGCTACTGCGAAAATAACTAAATATAAAATGAAAATTTAAAGGAAGGCGTAATGATATTTAACAAAGAAGCGTACATAAAAGTATTAGTCGAATTCTGAAAGAAAAAGTAGATAAACAAAATACAGAAGGAAAATCAGAACAAGCAGAAAAGCTCAACATATTTATTAGACCTCTCGGTCTAATACTTGTGTTTCGCCTCCCGCGTCTTGTTTAAATATACATTTTTATATTTACTTAGTGAGTTTCTGATAACAGTGTTTGTAAATATATCTAAATCTATTTGGTGCTGGGGTTTGTTTAATAATATTAAAACATTCTGTAACTGTCGAAGGAATAAAAAATATATTTAATCGATGACTATTTTCTAGTTAGTTGTCCAGTCGTTAACACGATTTCACTACTATTAAATATAATTTAATATTCAAAGAAACCTTCTTACACTTCTCTCCTTAGTTACACTTCTCTCTAAGAGTTGTTGACTTTTGTCACGCCTGAAAATCATATGTCCTCACATAACGCATTCAGGGGAACATGATGCTTGTCTGACCTCTTAGCAGTCTCTTTCTTATTTTTTCGTATAATAATCCACAACATCGCATTTTCTGATCATTTGAACGCAATTTTCCTTTGCTTTTTATCCAACAAAATAGCTAATTGTGAATGAAGTCAGAACTAAAAAGAAAAAAAAAAAAACACAAATTTCGACCAAAACATTGTATACATCTAATAAGATTAACGTCGCCAATTTTACTTTATCGTTCCTTTAAAAAATGTTGCTTACTGGGCATTTAGCTCTTCCACATTACAATCACAGATGTTTGTGTTTCATATTACGAAAATACGTGCTTCAAGTAGTTTTATATTAGATTTGGTCTTTTCAGGAGTTTTTTTCGCCAATAACACTGATGAAATCATAGTGTTTAATTATAATCTCTGTTGTTAACATTTGATATTTAGAACAGTTTCGATAAATTATGTTATTCCGAATACTCTTCACTGTATCCATAGCATTTCAACTGTAGAAATATAAATATCATTCACAGCTTCTTTTTTGACAGTAAATCAAAGTAGACACTCTGATATGAGACACCTTGGTGCGAGTGAAATTTCCCCCAATGAAATTCAAGGTGTTGACAGAATGAAAATAATATTGACTTTACAAAGGAATTATTCCAAGTTAAATATCTGAACTGAAAATGGAGCTCATTCTCCTAGACATGCTGAATCCCTAATTGACTGCTGATTAATGTTTTCAAAATGAACGATATCAAAAGTGTTACGTAATCTCCAATGACTTTTTAAAAATATATTTTAATAACCTAAATATTTATGCTCTTCATGATAACTTAGTTTATTTCATTCTCGACTATCTCTCAATGGGTCACTTCATACATTGCTACAATTCCAAATTCAGATGCCAAATGAAACACTAAACATCTGACTACCGCACTTCTAAAATCGATTTATAAGATATACGAAGGCGTCAACTGAAGGATTATTTCAGACAATTATTGATATCCTTCGTTTTTTAATGTAAAGGAAGTTAAATTATTTTACAGTAAATTGAAAAATATAATATTACAGTATGTTGTACTGCACATTAAATAAAACAAAATTAACCTCAAATTTCAATCACTGGAATTGATTTTGTTGCTTCATAAACAATGATTTTTCCTTTTTGTCAGTACAGATCAAGTTCTTGTTCGTCATTGGGTGTGGTTCGTTATTCTAGAATCCTCATCCAATTAGGCAGCGTTAATTTTGCACACTAGTTTTCTATGGAATACATGTAATTGTATGTTTCCATGGCCATTAGTAATGACTTTGATTAACCGAATCGATACCATTTCTCTTTGAGACCATCTCGAAACTGAATATTTCTTGATGAAATGAAGGCACAAATAACATAAATCTCACATAAATTTAAACGCCATTTCCCTCAGATTTACCACTAATAAATATATTTTTCTCCCTTAGAAACAAAATTGAGTTTCATAGAAAATAATTATATTCGGGCAACATAACTAGTATGATTCAGTGACTTCTTAATGGCCTTTGTTAGATTGTCGACGAGAGCGAGAGACAGCAAAAACTACTGTATACCATTTAAACTGCCATTCTATTGAAATTATCCCGAAACTAACGAATTTACATTTTGCCTGCATTATAAAATATGTTTACAGGTGACATAGGATGGCAACAGCGCAAGTATTAATTCGGATAATTTTTCATATTCTTCGTTTGTCTTAACAAAACACAAAATCAATTATTTTGCAACAAATTAAAAAACAGATTATTACTGCACATGGAAAGAAAGAAAATTAATCAGAAATTTCAATCATTAAAATTAATATTCTCTGTTCAAATCTAATGATTATCCTTAATACAGAAAAATATTAATTTCATCCTTTCGACAAGTATGGTGTACTTTTATGTAATATCAGAAACATATCTGCAAACATAGCAAATCAGAGACATGGCCATACAAGCAAAGAAGTACTGAGAGAAACACAAAATAGTTATGAAATATGATACAGTTTGCCAATGAAAAATAGATAACTTCAGATAATAATCTTGTACAATCTAATAACGTAGCTCTACATATCCTTAAAAAGCCGAGATAGTCATGGTTGGATTGCCTTTGATCATATATAAACATGTTCAATCAGATTTTTTATTTTGTGCTAAAGAAGAAACGCATAAACAACAGTCACATACGAAATTCTCTAGTAAATAACAAAGCTAATATGAGATTGCAGCGATACATCAATTATGAAGTTAAATATTACTAACATATATCCTGCTTGCTGCCATATTAGCTTCCTGTCAAATCCATTTCATTTCTCTCTATGGAATTCTTTAACTCTACTTCTATATTATATTAACTTTCTTCTTTATGATGTCTCATTTTCTTTAAGTCACCAACCGATTTACATCTTTTTCTCTCTTTCCGACCTCAGGTCATATTCTACCTATTTATTTGCGTCCCAACTCATATATTCTCTTTCTTTCTTTCCTTCCTTCTTCTTTATTTCTTTTTTCTTTCTTTTTCTACTTCCTTTTTATTTGTTTCCATCTTTTTCTATAAATATATAGATTTGCATATACGTATGCATGTGTGTATCTGTGTTGGTATGTGCATGCATGTGTATGCATGTATATGTATAATTATTAGTAATGTGAAAATATATTTCTTATTAGAAGGAAACAAACACCATGTCTGAGTTTTAGAGAACTCAATGTAGACAAAAGCTATATATTCCAGAGTGTATAACACACACAGACACACATGTATATATGCATGTATGTATGTATTTAAACGCACACACACACGCACATATATATGTATACATTTACACTTATTCATACATCGTATGCATATGCAAGAGTTCACGCATCAATTAAAACCTGCGTTTTTGTGCCATCGGTTTACTAGGATATGTTAAAAATAACCGTTTAAAATCGAAGATTTTAAGCTATATTAATTATATAAGAGTCTACCTTATATATATTTGGACTACAGATAATATCCTTTTTGTACTTTATGCCAGCTCTATGGTCGATATTGATGATAACTGTCTGTACATTTCACTCATTTCTATAGACACTGATCACCTCTGTTTGAATCCAATTGAAGCGAATGTATTTCGATGCTGAGATATTGAGCAAGCTTGAAATATGATCAGTGTTTTCATCAATATTCTTTAGAGATAAGGACCACTTTATTTGCTTTCTGAATATTTTCTATAATTTTCACTCGATGATGACAATTGAAAAGTCTTTCTCGAGCAGTGTTCACAGATTTTAAAACAGACTAGAGAGAGATTTCTCCACGTAAGGTTTCCACTCCCTTGTGTGTGTGTGTGTGTGTGTGTGTGTGTGTGTGTGTGTGTGTGTGTGTGTGTGTGTGTGTGTGT